>NW_008337141.1:111184-120709 GCF_000622305.1 Nannospalax galili | reverse complement strand
GGAACACAGTACTATGATACTACAACAGATTAAATTATTATTCTCAATTACGGTAACTTATATATAAAAAAGTATAACCTAAAAACTAGAGTTAACCAATCATTATGAGGTAATACATATAGCATCAAACTAGCCATCCCAAAAGACTTCAAAAATTAAAGATAATTAAAAAAAATGACCCAAGCATCAATTATAAGGTTTCACAGTTTGCAAGTAACAATAAATACAGGAGGAACAAACCCCATCAATTGAGACTTGGGTCTTTTATTTAATGTGGTTTTTGGTTGGGTAAAATGCCCATTTCCATGATCCTCTGCTTTTATTTGTATAAGACATAATATATTCTTGATTAATTAAATTTTAGGCATCATAATCCTCTTATATGACATGCCATATTTCTGTCAAATACTGAGGTTTTACAAGGGGAAAAATATGAAACAGATTGTGATGCCTAGAGAATATGATATGATCTAGGGATTTCTTCCTTACTGGATTTATCAGTTATATCACTCTCCTTAAGACAGTTTTCTTTGTACTCAGACTGAACTATATCAAATTTTTAGAAATTAGACTTCCTGAAACAAGGGGATAAATCTATATTTCTCCTCCTAATACAAAAAATATGAGGTTTGATCCACAGGAGAAGCTGTTAACTGAAATTACCAGAAAAAAATGTCCACATGTTAAACATTCTACAATGCAGATTAACTGCTTAGAACTTCAGTGGCTGTGGTCAGCTGGAATGTTTCAGGTCCACAGCCAAATTATTATGGGCTATTTTGGATCCAAAATGGCCATGTGTGTCATGACGTCTTTTGACTAACAGTTACATCCTTTTGTAGTGTATGAATAGATTCCTGCCACTCACCAACCCAAGCATGTCAACCAATATCATCTAAGGCCTACAGCAGAGAGTCTCCTGCTTTGCTGTAACCTTTCTGCCTACTGTTCACATCAGTGTTTTTGAAAACTGTCTTGATTTATGATTTTCCTTCTTGTTACAACATGTCTTCAGGAAACATTGAACCATATTGGGACACAGATACCTGGAAGATAGGAAGCTCCCACAACAGAAACAAGATGTGTGGTGTCTTCAGTGGTATAAATTTATCATCTAATTCTGGTAGGCAAGCAAGAGGAATGGCAAGGGTCTGTCTACATTGCTTGGTAGACCTCTGAAGTCTCTGGGACCATCTCCTATGAAGGCATCTCATGTTGAATATGTCAACTCTAAGTGTTTAAATTGAGATACAAGATGGTAGACTTCCATGTGACTTTTTCATACACGTTTATTTTCATTAACTTTGTTCCCCCCCCTGCTTATCCCATATCCCCATACCTTCTCAATGTTTAAAAATGTCTGCAACCAGTATCCTCTTCATTTTCATTTTCCTATGTGGGGCAGGAACCTAGAAGTAGGAGCCGGAGCACGGGCCATGGAGGAACACTGCTTACTGGCTTGCTTCCCTGGCCCCTGCTCAGCCTTTCTTGTTTTTTTAATATTTTATTTATTTTTACTTTATGTGTATGCTTGCATTGCCTGTGTGTAGGTAAGTGCACCCATGTCATGCAAAGCCCATGGAGGACAGAAGGCACTGTCGGACCCCTTGGAACTGGAGTTATGAACAGTTCTTAGCTGCAATGTGGGTGCTGGGATTCAAACCCAGGTCTTCTGCAAGAACAGTCAGTGTTCTTATATGCTGACCCATCTCTCCAGCCCCCTCATTTAGTACTTTAATTTTGGGTTTACAAGCGTATTTCCTGAATGTATGTAGGGGCACCTGTGTTGTGTTGTCCAGGAAGGTCAGAAATGGGTGTTGGATGCCCTTTAACTGGAGTTAAGGACTGTTGTTAGCCACCAAACATGTGAGTGCTGGGAATTGAACCTGGGTCCTCTGCAAGATCAATCAGTGTTCTTAACCACTGAGCAATCTCTCCAGGCCTTCAACCAGTTATTAAAATAAGTGTTCCATGGGTAGTGGTTCAGTTTGGGGATACTGAAATTTGAGTTTTCAAATTCATATAAGTATTAATTGCTGCTAGCATATTCATACATGTGCTACCCTTTAAGCAATTTAAAAAATATTTATTTTATATTTTATTTATGTGTGTATCTGTGAGTTGTATATATGTAAGAGAATCACATCTGTGTAAGTGCCATGGAAGACAGAAGATGGTGTCAGATTCCCAGGAACTGGTGTTATCTGAGTGCTGAGAACCAAACCCAGGTCCTCTTTAAGAATAACAAGGGCTCATAACCTGAGTCATCTCACAATCTCACTATAAATACACCGTATATTTCTAGTTAAGCCTCACCTCATCCTCCAGTATGGAGCAATTTTTATTCACAAAATTGGGATAACACATTCCATGTTAACAAAATAACTGTATGTGAAATGAAACCCCATGAATCTAGATTTCAAACACCTAAAACAATCATTTTATGTCTTAGGTATCTAATAGTTATAATATAGGAAAAAACTGTTAACCATCCTGCATTTTTTTAGAAATTTAAATAAAACATTGCTAAAGAATTCATTCTTGTCTTAGTAAGCACTTAGAAATTGTCTTTGTTAAAAAGCATTTTTTTCATTTGTTTTTTCAAGGCAATTGAAACCAAGAAGAAAGTTAGACATTTCTATCTCCATTCTATTTTTGTCCCCTTAATTTTTTGTCACTGGTTTACCTTAGTTGTAGGGATGATCATTGTTTAACAAGTATTTCACCTAAATTATTTTATCCTTCTTTAAAGTTGAAGTAAAGAGAATTTAACTTCACAAAAGCATTATGAAAAAGCAGTTATATTTGTATTATAAGGAAACATGACCATCTGTAAACATTAAAACACTTTGTATGTATTTAAGCAGGATACCATGCTTTCAAGTGACCATTTTTGTACTCAGTTCCAAAATTTTAGACTTTCATCTTTAGTAGGTTTGACTAAGACAAAGGTTTTGGAAAAAAACAAAAACAAAAACTCTGTTTTGCAAAAGAGCCAGTGACAGTCAGAAGTCACAAGTTTAAGTGTTTATATTCATAAATACATGTCCACATACATGTCAAATGGACAAGAATTGAAAAAGTAGCACAATATACACAAAATATGTATAAAATGGAGAGGCCAAAGAGTTTGCTCTGCAGTTTTTACTATTTATTTATTCTGTGTATCCAAATGGAGAGGACAGAGAAGCTGGTTGACTGTTCTTCTCTGTCACTCTCTGTCATATTGTCTTGAGATTGCTCTGTCTTTGAACCTGACACATATGATGTACGCTAAACTGACTAGCTAACAAGATCCTGAGATCAACTTCTTGTCCGTATCCTTCCCCAAATTTAGGTTACATGCACCCATGGTTGGCTTTCTCTTAGATTCTAGGGACTCGAATCTTAGGCTAACCTTGCACAGCCAGAACTTTATCTACTGAGCCATCTCCCAAACCCTGTTGCTCAGTTCTTTCATAGGATTCAAAATATAATCTCTGTCATAGCCATTAATATGAACATGTATTACTCACATTATACTTGGTAAAACAAGGTGCAAAATTTCCATCATTAAAATTTTAAGATGTTAGATAGTCACAGTGAAAGGGAAAAAAACAGATTCAGCTTGTTATGCAGAATTTGATAACTAACTTTTCTAACTTAAGAGCTATTCAGCAGTTAGGACTGAAGGTCCACTCCTCAGAAGGAAACCCATGCATGGTACTGTAAATCTGTCCAAGAACCCATCTTCACAGCAGTTTAAAGAGGGAGAAAGCACCCACTGTCTCTGGATTGCTCTTAGTTACCTACCAGTAAGTGTGTGGTTGGTATATTTTCATTGTTTATTGATTTGTTTATCTGGAGGGACAAGAAAGACAGCACAGCAAAGTGCTCACCAGCTCAGTCCCTGGCAACACACCTGAGTGCCAACTGCAGTTTCACCCTCTCCGTCCATAAAGGGTAGATGAAGGTAATACCAAATACACACAGAGAGACAGACAGACAGACAGACACAGAGAAAGACAGACACAGAAAGACATAAACAGACAAGACACACACAGATATGTATCACATACACACATACACAGAGAGACACACACACACACACACACACAAAGACAGACAGACACTGGCACATACACACACAGACACATACAGACACACAGTTACAAAATTAAAAATAAAATCTTTGTTTCAGAAAAGAGACATACTTCATCGAAGACTCGTGAGAAATAGTGTGCTCTGGCCACGATGGCAAACATTGTTTCATGAACTCCATATCAGCTCTACTTGCCTGCAAAGGACCTGCAGAAAAATCAGTTTAGTCAACATACCAGCACAGGTGGTGGAGGGGTTCATAAGGCCCACAGCTAGCTGAGAAGCTATTGACAGATGAATACTACCAGTGGAAGGAGAGTCAGTTTCCTATAGGAGTGTGGGTGTGACCCTTATGGATTAGCTGTGCTTCTGTGAATGGCCTCACACTCATGTCCATGCAGACAGAACTAACTGGACACAGTGGGGGTAACTGGGGATATGGCGCAGGAGTTGGAGAGGAAGAGGGGGAGTCAGTAGGATGAAAAACATTGTATACAAGTATGAAATTTTTAAAGAATAAATAGAATCATATTTAAAAAGAATAATCAAAGACTTTTGCTTATACAAAACACAATTGTTAACACCTTTGGTCTCTGTTTCGTTTATGCTTTATCCTAAAACGGATCTCATGAATTTTTTCTTTAATGCAGACTTTTGTTCTACTTGGGTGTGAGAAAAGAACAGGCTAAGTCTCAGAAGCATAGTCAAAGTACTAGAGAATTGAGACTAGTTGCATTTCTTAGGGTTTGTCTTTAGTTCCGACATAATTGCTAAACTCTTACTAAATTTCTATTCATTCTTCTCATCTCCCTTTTAATATATGTAGATATTATCACTCATTTTATCACACAATTAATACATTAACTTGTGCATTATTAACTTCATGTTTTTAAATATTTTAAATTTACTTAATGTAGGTAGATGATTTTTAATATTTTAAAAAATATACTGCATAGGTCATCTTGTTAAGTAAGCAAAAACAGATACATTTGGGTTTGGTAACTCACACCTCTAATCTCAGCACTCAGAGGACAGAGCTAGTAGTAACTCAGAGAGGTGCAGGCAAGCCTGGTCTACAGAGAGAGTACCAGATTAGCCAGGACTATGTAGTGAGACCCTGTATCAAAAAAACTAAACAGGTGCCAACTGAGATCTCAGGTCTGCTGAGTTTGCTTGAACCCATGAATTCTCCACACTGGTAGGTTCTCTTCGATACGGCATGTTCTGTACCTCAAGACCTCACTGCACCTGCTGAAGAAGATCTCAGGAATTCTCGGTCATTTGGATCTGTTTCCTTTCTAAAACTAATTCCCTTTTCACCCTCCCAGAGATAGAATAAACCAAACATATACTGTTGGATAGCTAACTGCTGATGTTTGCTGTTCTCGGCTATAAAATGACATGAAATAGTCCATCTCTGGGCTCAGATTGCTTTGGGGGGATAACAGCAACTTGGTCCCATTCAGTTAATACATCTGTTTAGTTGTGAACTCAAAGGTCTTCTCTTCCTGGTTCTTTGGCCACATCCAGCAACATGTCCACACACATGGGCTAGTACACTACTCCACCTACTGCAGGTATTACAAAATACACCAACATTACAACTCCCCTAAAGAAAAAGAATAAGTCTTAAATTTTTAAGGGTAGGTACATTCTCAGAGGACACTAGGTCCCCTGGCTATCTATTAGAGCTTCTGTCTCCTAGATCTGGGCCTATGGATTGCACTTGTCCCCGCAACCTGTGCAGATGGAGCTGGCTGTGTCCTCCCCCTGTGCTGATGGAACTGACTCTGGAAACCTGTTTCTCCCACTGCGTCCAAATTCAGACCACACCCACAATCTATTAAAAAGGGTTTCTGCAGCTTCCTCAGGGAACGTACAAACATTTAAGTCCTTCTCCACTCTTATCTCAATACACTTTCATCCCTAGCATCTCATCTGACTGAAGTCGTGTGCTCTTCCCAATCTCTGCTGTTTCCAGTGGGCAGGTTCACTGTTTGCAGTGCTTTGATATCTTAATTTTCAAGCACACCCATATTCACTCATTGTCTTTATGAGTGAACTAACAAAGTGGGTTGCCTTAGGTCTGTGTCATCAGACCTAAGGCCATGGTTTTGCTGCGGTCAATTAAAACTCCTTAGCCCACACTATAAAAGTCATTCTTACAACAGACATATGCTATGTAATACACTACTAAAGTAGAGTAGAACTAAAACTTCCCAGTAGAACTGCATTTAAAATTAAGCATTTTACAAAGGTTGGTCAGTTGATTAGAACTGCAGTGCCTGAAGAGTTCGGAATGTTGCAGATCTAGAGCTTATTTACAAGTTAACTGGGGCCATGTTTAGCCTTTAAATATTCAGTTCTTGCCTACTTCTGTTTCTGACTTAGCATCTTGTGACAAAGAGATAAAAAAACAAAATACAAAACAAAAACAAAACAACAACAAAACCCTTAGGAATGTATTAACAAAGCCTTAGCTCCCACCAACCAAAAGGCTAAGGATGTCATCAGATAGCATCTGAGGCCTATAACTGAAATTTCTCTTTTGCATCTGCCTACTTAATATTCCCAACAATACATTTGAAAAGTCTATTTATTTATTTATTTATTTATTTACTCTTCTTTGTTCTGTTACTATAAAAACTTCATGAAACTGCTTCCACCCTGGAACGTGGAATTTGGGGTAACTTTAATCTCTGTTCCCAAGCTATAGTAACTCATACTTGGCTCCAGAATAAACTGTCTTATATCCTGTAAATTGAGAGTTGTACTTTTGCTTCAGCCATTACGACACCACACACTGGGACATCATGAGTGATTTATTTTCATTAGAGGAGTTAGGTGGATGGAAGCAAGGTACTGGCATGGATTCACTGAATCAAGCTGGCCGATGTTGTCTCCTCAGGTGGATTGTAATGAATGCTTCCCAGGGCTCTTTTGGCCATTCTTGTTTGGGTTTGCTCTACAGTCTTTATTATTATTTTATTATTATTATTATTATTATTATTATTATTTTATTTTGAGAAGTTTAAGAATTTTATTTTTAGATACCTTTCTGGTTTAGGTTTGCTTTCAAAGTGTTCATTTTAAGGTATCTTTTTTCTTTCTTTGCTTCGGAAGTATTTTGGTTTTGACATTTGTTTTTATTTCTAGTTGCTTTCAGATCTCTGAAGGAGTAACAGAAACTTGGTACTGTTAACTTTTTTTCTTTTCCCCATCCAGACAGATCTCCCATATCTAATCTAAGGAACGAAGAAACATTTTCACAAAACAGAACTCTAGCTGGCTGTAGGTTTGATTAAAATGTTCATTCAGCTTGCAAGTGTAAATCTATATTCCCCTCCATAGGGAACATTTACTAGCCCTAAGTTAGCTTATTTTGCATGCTTAACTAGTATTCCTGTACAATAAAATTTACAAACATCTCAAATGGACAGTCTGTTTTAATTGCAGTCCTGAGATGCTAAACACTTTATACCAAATAGTAAGGAGATAACTGTACTTTTAGATATATTTTGTATTATGTTGCGCATTTAAAAATATAAACATTTTAAAGATTTTAAGGAGATTTCTGATAACTGCTACTTCTGTAAAACTAACAAGGGAGTTGGTCAAAGCCAATATCATCATTTTTTTTGTTAAAAAAACCACCCTAAATATGGAGCTGGAGAGATGACTCAGCAGTTAATAACACTGGCTGTTCTTGCAGAAGACCTGGGTTCAAATCCCAACACCCACATGGCCACTAACAGGTGTCTGTAACTACAGTTCCAGCAGATCCATCAGCCTCTTTGGGCCTCCACGGGCATTGCACGACATGGGTGCACTTACCTACATGCAGGCAATACACACATACACATAAAAATAATAAATAAAATATTATTTAAAGAAACTTAAATATTAAAATAAAAATCATCATTAAAAATTGTTTCAAGGTTCACAAAGGCACCTTAAAATGTATAGATATTCTTAATGAGTTACATTAGAATAATATGAGATAATTATTCTTTTCTATAATTTTAATTTCAAAGAAAAATGTGAAATTTTTGATAAATAATTAACATGTTTATGACAAAAGTAAGCAGGTGGCTCAAAAATTATAATAAATAAAATAAAAAAATTCCAAAATTTTATCTTCTGCATGCCTCTAACCATGATGATAAGTGAATGGTATTTAACAAAAATAACTTCAAAATACTTGGTATAATGACTTATATGTTTAACAAATAATTGGCATCAATTGGTTAATGAGAAAGTACGACTATTAATGTTTTATCTGTTTATTACTGTTAGATATTTAAGATACCACATACCTGTTTTCTATGTTTTCGGCATGGTTTCTTGGAATTGATTTAAAATTATCATATTAAGGGGCTAGAGAAATGGCTCAGTGATTCAGAGCACTGGCTGCTCTTACAGAGGACCTGGGTTTGGTTCCAGCATCCAAGTGGAGGCTAACAACCATCTGTAACTCTAGTTCCAGGGACTCCAACACGCTCTTCTGATGTCCACGTGCATTTCACAAAATGGGTGCAGTAACATATGTAGACAATACACTTGTGCACATAAAATGAAAATAAGAAAATAGTATTATCTTATGAAAATATTTTCCAAAGTTTATGTCAGAACAACAATTAAGGTAAAGAGAATAGAGATTAAATGTTGTAATTAAGGGAAAATGAAAAATGCTTTTGGGTTAAAAAGGACTTTGTATGGTAAGATAACGATCGTTCCAAAATGGGAATGGATGAAAATAATGTTTGAAGATTAAAGTATTGTGATGTCACATTGAAGCATTGTAATCTCAAAATGGAATATTGTGAAGTCATATTGTAACACTGTCATGGCACCATGGAGCATTGTGATGTCACACTGGGGGATTGTGAGGGGGCATTTAGCACGATGTATGCATATTGAGCATGGCGACGACACAATGGATCATGGTAATGACACAATTGTGCAAAGTCATGGAAAAATGAGCATTGTGATGGCACAAAGGAACTTTGTAAAGTCGTATTGTAGCATTGTGATGGCAACATGAACCACTGTGATGTCAAAATGGAACATTGTGATGTCATATTGTAACATTGTGATGGCACATTGGAGCAATATAATGGCATGTGGGGCGATAGTGTTGGCACATTGGAGCATTCTGATGTCACAATGAAACATTGTGATGTCATACTGTAACACTTTTTTGGTAAATTTTGCATTGTAATGGCACAATAGAAAATTGTGAAGTCATATTTTAACACTGTGATTGCACATTGGGGCAATATCATGGCACATGGTGACATAGTGTTGGCACACTGGAACATTATGATGTCACATTGGGTAATTGTAATGTCATCTGGCAGCATTGTGATGTCACATTGGGAGATTGTGATAGCACATGGGGCCACAGTGTTGGCTCATTCAAGCACTGGATATCACACTCGAGCA
>NW_008337141.1:96511-98050 GCF_000622305.1 Nannospalax galili | reverse complement strand
CCCTCATCCCACCTCCGGAGCGAAAGCTGGTAGGGAGGCAGGGAACTTGGCATGGTCCAGAGACCTGAGTGATGTGCCCAAGGGCCACAGCTGTCCGGAAACCGGCACCTTTGTCTGCTTAACTGTGGCTGTAACTCTGGGCCCGCCCAAAGCTGGTTGCAGATCTGCTAAGCCTCCACCCAAGGCTCCTGAGCAAAGTTATGTGTTCTCCAGTGTGTGTGTGTGTGTGTGTGTGTGTGTGTGTGGTGTTCATAATGGATGTATGTGTCTGTCCTAACTCAGAGCTCCCAAGATTCCAGGTCTTAACTGACTTCTGGAACTCAAAGAACTGCACAGGGACTAGGTGGAGGCATTTGGATGCTCAGGGGATGAGTCCCAGGGAATCTCCATCAGTCCTATGGGTTTTCTCACAGTGGAGCGCTCTGAGCGTGAGTGTCTGTGTGTGTGTGTGTGTGTGTGTGTGTGTGTGTGTGTGTGTGTGTGTAGCACTCTTGCACCTGTGCATTGCCTGGAGCCTGGCACAGTGGTGAGGAACTCCACAGGAATTCAGAGATACTCATCTGTCACTTGGTAACCATCACTTTACTCTGTTTTCCCTTCCATAAAGATGGATCTCAGTGATGCATTTTAGAATTTTAAAGGAAGTTCTCTCTATCATTGACTCCAAAGGAGATAGGGATGTCATGTCTACTTAGGACAGATAGAGTGGGAGGAGTGAGTGCCAGTGGATGAACAGGGGTGTTGCCTCCCTGACATCACAGTGAGGATGACACAGTCCTGCTGATTCATGGTGTGCATACTACAGGGAAGTAGTTAAGCCATCACTGCAATGGTGGCCTGAGACCTTCATTTTTTTGTCCAAGCAACTAAGGGCTTTGTCCACCAAAGCCTGGAGTTTCACCTATTTAAATGAACTTGTCTCTGTGGGAGACAGGGGCACCACGTCTACTTAAGAGAGATGCATTCAGAGGGGTGACTGTTGGAGAAGGTGTGTTGAATTCCAGGCCTGACACTGAGATCCCAAAAGACAAATATATTGATTGGGTAGGTTTTCCAAGGGAGGTATTTATGAGGACATAACAGGTTGAAGACTACAGATGGTGCCCGTGGGAAGCCTCAGGGAAAGCTTGGCGGTCCGGGAAATTGCAGACCAGGCCTTCCTTGCCTACTGGCTTTACCTCTGATTTCTCTGGGATTGCCCAATCAGCTTTGTGAGACTGCAAAGGAAAGACTTCACACTCCCTCCACCGAGCCTGCTGCCAATCTGCACCATAGGACTGGAACAGGGCTAGGTCACGTGATACCTTCCCTCCATCCAGACAAGCCCCCCCCCAAAAGCAGTGAGGTTCTGCAGACCTTGTCTGTTTCTCAGAACACAGTCTACGCTTGTCCCTTATTTGCACACCCTCTGCTTCGGCATGAGGACCCCTTCCAGTCAACTAGTGCTGATCTTGCAGTCACAGACTCTGGTTGGACAGAGGGCAATGCAGTGTCGTGCATCCTTCTGTAGCTGCTTAGCTCAAGGTCGCCTGTGAGCAA
>NW_008337141.1:91230-96109 GCF_000622305.1 Nannospalax galili | reverse complement strand
CCTGTGATCAGGTGTGAAGGCTAGAAACAAGTATGGAGTCCATTTCTCCTTCAAACTACACAGGATGAGGGATGAGGTTTACTTTCTATAATTGAATTTCACCAGACTTAGAAGCAAGAGGCTTTACCCACTGAGCCATTCTGAAGGGTGGGCTTTTGGAGTGGGCAGGGAACTGATGAGATTTTAGGGACCATTTGGAGCAAGGTTGATGATAGGTGCATTCTGTGCTGCCAAGAAGACTTGGAAGCTGATGAGCCAATGTCTGTACTTTGCATCATTTCAAAGGTGTACAGTGATCTTCCCCTTCTGCTCAAAGGTGTAAAGGCCTCTATCTGCCACAGATAGGAATTTTCTTTATTACAAATGGGATTCAACCTTAAACCTTCCCCCATGGAGATATTAGAATTTTGCCATCTAATAGGGAGATCATGAAGTTTCCCACCCTGTAAAAGGGAATTCACACATTCCCCCTTGATGAAATAGGCCTCAATGCTTCACCCTCTACTCAAGGGCACTCAAGTGAAAGGCTTCACAATGCATATTCAAAGTAGCCTTGGGGAGATGGAGACAGTCTGAAACATCATGACTCAATGGATATATTATAAGAGACCTCTTGGTTCCTCTTGGATAGAGGAAGAAGGTCACCTAGCTCCTTTCTCAGATGTGGTAGAATGAAGTCCCCTTCTTGAAAGATCTGAAGCAGTGAATATGTGAGGTCCCCTTTGTAACTAGTTGAAGGTCAATATTTTTGTGGCAAAGGGGAAGTTGTCAGATCCCTGTTACTCTGCCAGGCTCCCTTGGTCCTTTTCCCTCCTCTGACCAAGGCGGCTTCAGGTCTTCTCCTTTGTGGAAGAGGACCTCAAACATTCTGCTTCTGCTTAGCGGAGCTTGAAACATGTCTGATGGAGTTAAGAAGGATGGAGTTCTTCTCCTACTGCCTAAGAGTGGTTCTGACCTTTCCCTGTGCCCAAGGAGGTGTCAAACATACTTTGTATAAGTAACCCAGCCTTGGATCTTCCTCCTCTGATCAAGGGAACCTCAAATCTACACACTCTGAGAAGTAACCCATAATTTCACATCCACACCATGGAGCCTTAAACTTGCCCCCTCTGACCAAGGACTCACACCTAACCCTTTCATCAGTATCTCTGCAGATCTTCCCCTTTGACTAAGTGAGTCAGATACATGCAGCTTCTGAGCAATGTGGGGGCTTACACATACTGTTTCTACACCTGTCATCCTAAACATGCTGCAACTTGGGGCACCACAGGCTTTCGCCCTCTGATGAAGTTTCATCAGTCCTTGTCCTCTGTCAACCTGGCCTCAAATGATCTCCTCTAACTGAAAGTGTTTGAGACATTTTCCTCTGCCCAAGTGAATCTAAGATTTTCCTCTTCTGCCCAAAGAGGCCTCAACTACACTCCAACTCACTAAAAAAACCTGACATCCTCCGTGTCTGTCCAAGTTGATGTGGGAATTTCTCCATCTTCCCAAGGGCACCTGAGACATTAGTCTTGTACCCAAAGGGCACTCACTTCTAACTGAAAGTGTTTGAGACATTTTCCTCTGCCCAAGTGAATCTAAGATTTTCCTCTTCTGCCCAAAGAGGCCTCAACTACACTCCAACTCACTAAAAAAACCTGACATCCTCCGTGTCTGTCCAAGTTGATGTGGGAATTTCTCCATCTTCCCAAGGGCACCTGAGACATTAGTCTTGTACCCAAAGGGCACTCACTGATCTGGAACTTGTTCCCAAGGGCATTAGATGTCTTGTATACTAGAAGTATTGTTTCTTAACTAATAAGTTACATTGCATTAAGTTTAGAACATCTTCATGCTATTTTATTATAGCTACAAAGAAGAGCTTTACATTTATCTAGTATATGGAGGCACCTTAGATATCAATTGTTTACTAATAAAATGAAGGACAATATTTATGATGTGATAATAGATATGTTAAGAATCTCAATGTAAAACAAGTAAATATTTTTCGTATTCAATATTTAATTTAACAATAACAGATAATTTAATATTAATACTATCCCTTGATATACATTGTACAAAAGGAAAAAAGACATACTTTGTCTATGGTGCTTAGAAATCATGTTCCTGGTCCCATGACTATTTTGTCCAACATTGCCGTTGCGACATGAAGCCGCCCCTATGCTTATGGTTCAGATATGAATTTCATGAGATTCCTCACTTTGAAGTTTTACTATTTTATGTTGTAATATTAATATTGTGATCCTAAGGTTAAGAAATGGAAAGGTATTTTAACTTGAAAGGAGGAAGGATGGTTATACAGGGAGAGAGATGAGAGATAAATAATACTTTGGTGGTGTGAAAATCCAAAGGGTAATGTGTTATTTCTATGGGGAGACTGCGCTCTCTCTGGGCGCAGGGTGCGCTCACTCCCTGTGGATCCGCAGACTGCTCTGGGAAGCGGTAGCTCCGGGAGCGGCGGGTGCCCTGCAGGCTTTCCCGGTGGCTCGGCCCCGTGTCTCTGGAGCTTCCTCTGCTACTGGAGCATTGTCCATCCAGAATCCCGTCTCTATTCCACCCGTGTACTCTTCCTCAGGATGCGAGGCTCCTGGCCACTGAGCCACGCAGGGAAGGAGTACGGAGATGGTGAAAGCTAGTGTCCGTGGGTCGGTAACGGAGAGTGCTGCCCTCCGGGGGAATCAGGTCACCGGTACACAAGACTCAAGGCTCGGCTCAGTCTGTGCTTACAGCTTTATTCTCTCTGGGACCCAATCTCTGGGATCCAGTCTCTGACCCAATCTCCCAATATTAAGAGAAGGCTAGGATATTTTATACCATGGGGGTAGTGGTAAAAACTTTGGCTGTTAGATGCTTTGTGAGGCATTGTATTTACATGTGGAAGTGGATTTCTGCCACACTGCTAGACTGCTGGCTGCCTGTAAAAATCACACAGGAAGGCATAGTATGCATATAGCCAAAGGCCATGTTTATGTTATAGCATTTGTGGTGGCCACTTCAAAAGGGGAGACAAAAGATGCCAGGAAGACATCTTGCTATGAAAGGAGCCTGCAGCACATAACCCGAGCTGCATGAGCTGTCCGGTGTGAAGGGGCTTCTACTTTGCATAACAGAGGTCTCCCAACAATCAGAGTCAGAGAACGCAGTTGTGAACTGGCCTAAGTGCCTTGACCTGCTGGTGACTGGCCAGTGAAACTAGAAATTGGGTCTTTATCCAGACCAGAGCTTTATTCTGACCTGCCTTCTCCCAGGAGTCTTTTTACTACTATAACAACAGCACTGAATATTCTGGCTCTTTCTTTCATTTGCTTTTGTTCTTTCATTCAGGAGCAGAATTTTCTGATGACTGGCTTGTTTGATATTAATGTTAAGTCCTTTGAAGTCAGTTTACCAGAATTCAGACTTAGGAGCTTGGCATGGAGATGCTTTTCAACACATTAAAATGGATTTTCCTTCATTTTTCCTAAATGTTTATGTAGCTTATTTATTTATTTAACTGTCCGAAGGTTCATGTGTACACGTAAGTGTGTGTGCAGAGGCCAAACGTTGATGTCACTTTTCTTCCTCAATTCCTTTGTGCCTTAGAGTTTGACCTCCTCACTCAAAAATCAGTATAGCATAGTCTTTTTTGGGGGGGGTCTTTTTGAGTGCCAGTGCCAGGTCTGCAGGGGGTGTGTTAGTGTCAGGCGCGCGGGGGGTCTGCCAGGTCCACAGGGGCGTGTCAGTGTCAGGACTGCTGTTGACTGTCAGTGCCAGCCCCGCGGGGGGCATGGCAGGCCCACCGGGGCGTGGCCAGGCCTGCGCATGTGCAAACGCACGCTCTGGCCCGCCCCTTCAGGAGGCTTGCTGCTCTGCTCTGAGTGCTTCCTTGCTTAGGCCTTGGGGTGAAGTTGGGCAGGAGGAGCCACCCAGCGGCGGTGGAGCAGGCGGCGTGCAGGATGGAGGCAGCGACGCCCGCAGAGACGGTTGGGGTTGCGGGACAGGCCGCAGCCGAGGCGCCCCTCCATGCTCTCTAGGCACCGTCGCCTTGGGTGTGTTGAGCAGCCCGGTGCTCTGGCCCACAGGGGGCGCTGAGCAGCTGAGGCGGCCCGCTGCTTCTGCTTCTGCTGGCGGGGGCTGTATGCTACTGCCACCCCGACTCTTGGACGGACGAGGATGAAGGCAGCGAGCAGCAGTGGCAGCTGAACACTCCTTGCAGGTACCGCGCGCGACACCTCCGAGGCTGGGATGGGTAAGTGGGTTTGTGCAGGCACCTCTGGAGTCCTGAAGAGGACCTTCAATCCCCTAGAGCTGGAGTTACAGGCAGTTGTGATCAGCCTGATATGGGTGCTGGGAGTTATACTCAGTCCTCTGCAAAAGCAGTATGCACTCTTAACCACGGAGTCATCTCTCCAGCCCCACAGTGCATGACTTTGATGCATTCAACAGTAATAACTCCCTAATGAACTGTCCCTTAACATCATTATAAGATAGTCATCCCAGGGCTGGAGAGATGGCATGGATAAGCTAATAAGTCATGATGATGGTAGTTATTTCATGTAGAAGAGACCTCTGTAAAATATCATCTTCTTCAAAGGACCTGGAATTTAAAAGGATTTGGTGCTAGGACCCACATGTGAGGGAGAACGTATGTTGTTTGTTTTTCTGAGTCTGCGTTACTTCACTTAGTGTAACAGTTTCTAGATCCATCCTTTTACCTGCAAATTTCATAATTTCATCTTTCTTTACTGCTGAGTAGAACTCCATTGTGTAAATACACCACATTTTTGTTAACCAGTCGTCAGTTGAGGGGCACTTAGGTTGTGAGAAGAGCAGCAACAAACATGGTTGTACAAGTGTCTCTACAATAGGATGAGTCCTTTGGGTATATGCCAGGGAG
>NW_008337141.1:90703-91001 GCF_000622305.1 Nannospalax galili | reverse complement strand
CTTAGGGTGGTTTTAATTTGCATTTCCCTAATTACTAATGATGTTGAACACTTTTTGAGATATTTCTTAGCCATCTTTGTTTCTTCCTTTGAGAACTCTCTGTTTAGGTGTTTAGCCCATCTTTTGATTGGGTCATTTGGTTTCTCTCTTCTTTGTTCTTAGGTCTTTATATATTCTGGATGTTAAACCTTTGTCAGATATGTCACTGGTGAATATTTTTTCCCATTCTCTGGGTTTTCTCTTCACTTTTTTGATTGTTTCTTTTGCTGTACAGAAGCTTTTTAGTTTAATGAGGTCC
>NW_008337141.1:78932-90657 GCF_000622305.1 Nannospalax galili | reverse complement strand
TTCTGTCTGATTTAGAAAAATCCTTTTCTACACCTCTATCTTGTAAGTTACTACCAATATTTTCTTCTCATAGTTTCAGGGTTTCCAGTTTCACACTAGGGTCTTTAATCCATTTGAAGTTGACTTTTGTGCAAGGCGAAAGATAAGGATGTAGGTTCATTCTTCTGCAGGTGGAGATCCAGTTTTGCCAGCACCATTTGTTGAAGATGCTGTCTTTCCTCCATTGTGTGTTCCTGGCACCTTTGTCAAATATCAGATGGCTGAGGGGCTGGAGAGATGGTCCAGCAGTTAAGAATGGTGGCGGTGGCTGTTCTTGCAGAAGACCTGGGCTGGAACCCCAGTACCCACATGGCAGCTAACTGCAGTCCAATAGAATGCATGGAATTTATTGCTTTGTGGTCCGGTAGAATGCATGGAATTATTTCAGTATTTTTGTATTTGTTGAGGTTTGTTGTGTGGCCCAGTATGTGGTCCATTTTTGAAAAAGTTCCATGGGGTGCTGAGTAGAAAGTGTATTCTTTGGTGTTTGGGTGGAATATTTGAAAGATAACTGTTCGGTCCATTGGACGTATGGTATCATTTAATTCAGATGTGTCTCATCTCTCTGTTTATTCTTTGTTTGGAAAATTCTCTTCTAGGATCCTGTTTAAGATCTGGTCAGCACCGTTAACCTGAAATTCTTCTCCTGCCTCTATTCCTATGATCCATAGATTTGGCCTTTTCATGTCCCACATCTTTTGCATATTCCGTTCCCGTGTCTTTTAAAATTTTCCATACTCTTTGCTTGAGTGGTGCGATTCTTCAACTTTATCCTTCAGTGTTGATATTCTGTTTTCCATTTCATTCATTCTAGAGGTGAGACTTTCCCCTGTTGTTTCGAGTCAGCTTATTGAGTTTTGCACTTCCTTCTTCGTGTCTGCCTGAGTTTTCTGGAGGAACTGGGGCAGAGAGACATTAAATGCATTAGGAGTCTTCTGATCCCAAATCCCTCCTCAGCACAGGCCAGAGCTTCCTGGCCATTTTCTTATCATGACAGAGGAAAGTGGAAGTTCACAGAACACCTCTGTGAAAAGAAAGGGGCGCGTTGTACTAAATGTGTTCCGCACCACTGAGAGGGCTGAGCCATTCCTCAGTAACGCATTCTTGGAGCAGTTGGGAAAGGGCCTTCCAAGTCAAACACCTTTCAGGGGAATGTAGATGTCCAGGGAGGGTGGAGGTTCCAGGGGATTATTGAAGAGCACGGTCAGGGTTAGATCATGTGAGGTCCTTCAGGTATGATCCAGAGTTAGGGTTTTATTCAGATTACAACAGGTAGTGTGGTAGGCTGAACAGTGTTCACCCCCAGCAAGAGATCTCATCCTAATCTTTACGAGCTGCCACTGTCACAGGACACTGCAGATATGATGACGTTAAGGAGCTTGGTCCTGATGAGATGGAAATAGGAAGGCAGAAAGAAGGAACAGGAGACAGAGCAGGGGGGCTTGTAAGAGGCAGTGATTTTGAAAATGGAGGAAGGGGACATGAACCAAGGAAAGCTGGAGAGCGCAGAAGGAGATGCTTGCCAGAGTGTCCTAAGGGATAGCAGCACTACCTGTATTACTTACTTGTCTTGTTGACTTCCAGGAGGTAGGGATAGTTTTGCTATAAAACCTCAAGGCTCACTCCCAGTGGCTCCATCTCTAAAGATTCTATAGCATCATCATCTGGGGACCAAGTGCTCAAAAAACGTGAACCCCTAGGGAGCACTTCACACTCACACAGAATGCCACCTAAGCGCATTCTGACTTCTGCTGGGTGAGATCAAACGGCTGTGTTGTCCTAAACCACTATTTGCTGTGACATATCACGGCAGTCACAGGAAGCTACTGCAGTGGGGTCTGAGGGGTTAAAGTGAGGGGTGAGGATGGGTACAATATGATTTCAGTTTACAAAGACCCTTTGGATTTTCTGGTGGTCACATGAGATAAAGAGGGACAGAAGAGGAGACAGGAGAGCTAAAAGAGGGGAAGACCAAGAGGAGTTGAGGGACGGGATAAAGGCACAAGTGGCATCCACAGTGGTAGCCACCGTAGCCTCGGGAATTGGGTTGTGGTGCCGGCTGAGGTGATGCTTGGACCTTGTTGCGTGGCTGCTCTGAGATGTGCCAGGAGAGGTGAGCAGGCAGAGCGGGCAGAGTGAATGAACTTCAAGATGGCCTGAGAGGCCGGGGAAGCCAGAGGAATGCAATGTTAACTGGACAGAGTAGCCGGACAGGTTTTGAGAGGCCCATAGAAGTCAACTTGCCACCTGGCCTTTGCATTTGGTAAGATGTTGAAGGAATGTTGTTGGCACAGCTAAAAATACTGGCTAGACACATCTCTTCAGACCAGGTCAGTCTGCTGACCACACCACAGAGCCTGGCACGTACCCCACAGATATGCCTGTAAATGAACAAATGGTTGAATTTACAAGATAAAAGGGATATACCACTCAACTGGGGTGCCGGGACCTTGGGGCATTAGACAAGTTGGGTTGGACCTCAGAATGGGTGGGATTTGGATAGATGTGGGAATGCAGTTAGAATCCAAAGTGAAAAGAGGGTTCTGGTGCATTGTGTGGGGACCCCAGTACTCAGCACCTCCTGAGGAGACCCCAGTACTCAGCAACTCCCAAGGAGACCCCAGTACTCAGTACCTCCCGTGGAGACCCCAGTACTCAGCACCTCCTGAGGAGACCCCAGTACTCAGCACCTCCTGTGGAGACCCCAGTAATCAGCACCTCCCGTGGAGACCCCAGTACTCAGCACCACCCAAGGAGACCCCAGTACTCAGCACCTCCCATGGAGACCCTCAGTACTCCAGTCCCTCCCCTGTTTATACCCAGAGAGTTTCCTGGTGGCCCAGTGGGGATACATAAAGAAAAAATAACTGTCTTTCTCAGTGTGGGTTGTTCAGGGAGCAGAAAAGAACGTCTTTTGTTAAAGTCATATCATGCCGAGCAGAAAACGCCCCTTGGGGACCTAGCAGGCACCCTTGGAAATGAATATGAAGCCGAAGACGTGGTATCGACAGTGTTTGGTTACATCACGACAGGGAAGATCCTCGTTGTTTGCAGCCATGATCAGAGATCTCTCCAAAGGACATTTTTGTGTATTTTTGAAAAGCTTCGGTAAATGGAGGTTGTATTTTAGCTCCAGGTTGTGGTTTTTGTTTGGAAGGATCCAGTGACCAGACGGCAACTGGTTCTGATCTCAAGAAGCAAGCAGGCATCCCAGTGGTTTGTTCTTAAGCATAGCATTAGCGTTTGACGCAGTTGGAATAAAATCCCTAAAACTTAGCTCAATTTTCAAAGAAAAAACAGCAAGTCTGAAGGAGAAAAAGGAACATCTATCGCTCCTTTCCAGACGATGCCCAAATTTCAGTGTCAGGTGACTTATCAGGACGGCATCCCAATCCCCCTTACTTAGGGTTAAAAAGACCAGTAACGCATGGTTTCCCAGGAATCCGAAAGCACCGATGTCCTGGAGCCCAGACACGAATAGCAAGGGGCCTCCCCAGCAGTGACTGAGCTAATTAGCAACAAGGCATGTAATTATGTTAATACACGTGATCTAAGAGCTGATGATGCATTTTGTGTTTTTATTGGACCGTGGAAATAAAGAAGCTGAAAGAAAGCATTACCTTGGCAAGTTCTAATTATTGTCCCTGTCAGAAGTATACCTGTTACATGTTTTATGGATGGACAGACGAGACAGGTGTAGGGCTCCAAGCATAAAGTCTCACTAAGGAGATGGAAACACTAGTTGCTCTTATTTAATTAGGACATTGCTTGTGTGCAGTGATGTACCACACCATACCCCATAAATACGGCCAATTGCTGTGTTAATCAAAACTATTTAAAACTATTTGAAGAGGTGGAGATGCTGACTACCTTGACTTGATAATTGCACCTTGTAGTGCAGTCGAATTGCCCTGAATACAGCCTCTGTATTTGCACAGTGTATATATACGTGGAGTTCTGCACATTAGCCCCTAAGCACATACAAATAAAATCAGAAATCCCAGGCTGGTTGAGGCATCAGCAAGAAGGAAAGTGGCTGTTCATCACTCGGTGGCTGCTGGGCTACCTGGGTCTCATGGTGCTTGGTGACTCCTTCTGTTGTTGGATGTGTTCCTTCCCCTTCTTCCTATCCAAAGGAAGACATCTGCCCCATCTGCTCAGCATCCATAGCGGCCAGGCTGCCCTAGCCTAGCAGGTTAGCTACCTCTGAAAGAACTCCGTCTAGAGTCCCCTCTTTCCTTTCAGCTAATTTGGAAAGCAATCACCAGCTTGAAGCTTTCCGACGCCCTCCCTCCCCCATGCAGGCCTACCCCCTAGCAGGGAGTCACGACCTTCACTTCTGACAGACTTGATCTCCTACCCTTCATTCCTCCCCTGCTTCCTACTCATTCCTTCATGTCTGTCTGAGGCACAGTTGCCTTGAGGGTCCCAGAACCACAAATTTGTGCAGTTTCTGGGGTGGAATGCTGCCATGGCCACTCAGGCCATTTCTGTTCCTGCCCCTGACAGTTTGTTACTTAATATGATTTTGGCCATTGCATCCTACATTGAAGTTGGACCAATTTCCCAGGGGTGGGAAGTCAGACATTAATCCAGTAAAGCAACTAGATTGCTTGTGTGTGTAAGACAGTTTCATCAGGACCATCTTCCTGTGGCCTTTTGCAGGCTGTGAACTTTTAAAAGTGCTTCTAGTCCAATGACAGGGACATCTGGATTCTTGAGAGACAGTTAAGTGATTAAGATACCCTCAGGTAACCCCATGCTTAGACTGGTTTGTGTGGCACAGGGAAGGCACTCTGGTTGTGTTTTGAAGCCGAGAAGAGAAGTTGGCAGTGCTGTTTTCTGTTAGGACACAGGCGTCTTAGGAGAGCATGGCTTTCTGCCACTGTGTCACAGCAGTCTTCTTGCTGACAGAGTCATGGGGGATAACCTCAGAAACATTAGCTGTTCACCCTAGCCTCTAATTTAATGAAAACCCATTACACCAAAACAATAATTAAAATGAGACATCATCTCTGTAGGAGGTTTGCGTATTAAAATCACCATGCGTTCAACACAGGCAGACTTTTATTCTCTAAAAACAGCATTTGAAGCAACATGTAAAAAATGATTTATAATGAATAATCATAAATTGGAGGGCTTGGTGGTTGAACATGGCATCCTGTTGTGTGCTATCGATGCTGTGAAGATGTGGTGGGGTCAAGGCCAACACAGTGTCTGAAAATTAGGATTGAGCACAAAAGGGGGCTAATTATAATCAGGTCAGCACACTGCTCCAAACTTCCTGAAGGCTGAAGATTGTTTCCCAGAGTTAGTATGTGGAGTAACTGAGGCTGTCAGAGGAGTGGACCTTTAAGGCAGGGCAGACCTGGCGTTGGTATGGAGTGAGGTTTAGGGATCCGCTTTTGTCTGGGATGGGGAAGTGCAGGAACGCATAGAGTGAGCTGCCCACGTAGTTAGAGGACATGTCTTTGGTGCTTGCTGGAGGCGACATCTTGGGCCGAGTCAGGCATTCCTCCTCTTTAAAGTGAGGCTCTTAATGCTTAGCCAGTGGGCTTTGCAGTCATGGAATACGTCATGTATGGAAAAACACTTGGAGTGTGGTATCCCACACCTTTAATCCCAGCACTCAGGAAGCTGAGGCAGGCAGATACCTGTGAGGTAGAGGCTAGCCTGGTCTACACAGGGAGTTCCAGAGGCCCCAGGGAGACCCTGTCTCTAAAAGATTTAAAAAAAAAGAAACAAAAAGACACTTGGAGGATTTTCGCACTCAAGGTTAAGGGCGTAACTTCTGGGTGTTCCTTGCAAACATCTCAGGAGCCGCCACACAAGTTGCACTAGCTGCAATCTTGACATATTTTATTATTCTTTATTTTATTTATTATCTTGATTTTATATGTAATTGTGTACTGCCTGCATATATGTAAGTGCACCCATGTCATGCAATGCCCAGGGAGGTCGGAAGTGGGCTTTGGATCTCCTGGGACTGGAGTTATGGATGGTTGTTAGCCACCATGTGGGTACTATGAACTAGGAACTGAACCTAGGTCCTCTATGCGATCAGCCAGTGCTCTTAACCACTGAGCCACCTCTCCAGCCCCATGTCCTGTTACTCTTTCATTTCTTCAGCACAGAACTCTGAAAGTCAGGATTTCACCATCATATCACAGACAAGGTCACTAGATGATGGAGGAAGGAAACTGAGCTATCTAGAGTCTCAGTGTGTACAGGGCAGAGGTGGATCCAGATCCTCTGTGTGTGTGAAAACAGGTGGGTGAGGCAGTGGCCCCTGGCGCTGCCCATAGGCAGATCACAACTTGAATTTCAGCTGTGTATGATATAGTGAGAGTTTTCACTCTGCACCTCACCTAGAGATACAGCAATTCTAGTATCACTAGGCTGTTGTGGGGATTACATTAAAGCATTTAAAGTTCTTAGCAAAAAGCAAAAATTCAGAAATATTGGGGTATTGACTGGGCTGGACTCAAATTGTAATGACCAGAAGTCCCATAGACTGCTCATTTTCTTTTACCAAGAGGAGAGCTGGAAGAGTCTCCAACCATGGGCAGCAGTGCCTGCTCACCTGTCTGCTGCCCATCCACTGGCCCACAGCCACGACCAGCCCCAGTGTGGCCTTAGCTCAGGCTGCAGCCCTGGTTCACAGTGAATCCTGGCTGCTGATGTAGCCTTGTAGTCTGCCTCATAGGACCCAGGCCTGGAGACACAGTGTTCCAAACACCACGTGTCTTTTATGGGGAGACACTGCTTCGAGGGTTTGAATCCACTACTGCCTACATGGGGTGGATACAATTTCATTCCCACTTTGTGGATGAGGAAGCTGAGGTATAGAAAGAGTAACTGGCCCAAGGCCACACATATTATGAGAGAAAACTGGAATCTCAACTGGGCCTGTGATCATGGCACAGGCTGCTGTCCCAGCTACCAAGGATGCTGATGCAGGAGGATCACAAGTTAAGAGCCATCTTGGAGCCCAGCCTGGTGGGCACGCCTTTAATTCCAGTACTCAGGAGGCAGAGACAGGCAAATATCTATGAGATTGAGACTAGCCTTGTCTATATAGGGAGTTATAGGTCAGCTGGGGCTACAGGAAGATCCTGTTTCAAAAAGAAAAAGAAAAAAAGTCATCTTGTGCAACTTAGCAAGACCCCGGTTGTCAAAAGGAAAGAAAAAAGAAAAATGTTTGTGGGGGTAGTTGAGGAAACAGATAGTTTGTGTAGAATGTGTGAGGTCCAGGACCACAACACATGCACATACACATCACACATACACATACATAGGCACACAGACCACCCTCCCCAAAGAGACACATACAGTTACACATACAGACATATTACACACATAGACACATATATACAGACATAGACACATACAGACACACTGATATAGACATACACAGACACACGCAGACCCACAGACACACAGAGAGATGCACAGACACAGATGCATACAGGCACACAGACACATATACACATACATACAGTCACAGACACATACACACAGATACAGATGCACTCGGACACAGACACATTCAGAGGCATCTCCAGCAGACAGTTGGGTTTTAGCCTCTGAGTTGTTATCCACCACTTTGAACTGCCCCTGGAGCACAAGATCAGTTCCCAACGAGGCAGCCTGTGGTCCTGTTCAGGTCATTGTAGGCTTCCAATGCCTCTGGGCACACCTACTCAACAACTGAATGGAACAACTGAACAGCTCCAAGTCTATGGTGTACTGTATTCTACAGCCCCTGGTCGATAGGAGGGGCTTGTTAATACACTTGCACCTTGTTCAGAGGCATCTCAAGGTTTATAAAAAGTGAACTCTCAAGCGAATGGGGTCATGGGTGGGTACTTCACGAAGCACAGGGACAATGTTGCCTTTCTAGCTACACTTTTAAGAACCCAAACAGTAAACCTTGTGAGAAAACAGTGTGTTCACGTATGCCCACATCTTCCTGCTCATGCAGTTTCATGTGCCATGCAGTGGGCACAGCTGCTGGGTACTCAGACTCTTGACAGAATGAATTAAAACAATATCGGAGGGAACATGATAGTCAGTTGCTGTTGCTGTCTTCCTGAACTGTCATGGGGAGCACAGGGCCAGAGGTCCTGGGCAGCCATTTGGAGCTGACTGGTCCTTCCCCTTAAAATGTGCCAGCAGCCATTTGGAGCTGACCGGTCCTTCCCCTTAAAGGGAGGAATGTCTTTATGCAAAGCAGGCTGGGTGGAGCGCCGTGGTCCTCATGACAGGATGATGAGCAGCAAGAAGGCTGGTGATTCTTCCTCTGCAGCGTTTTCCTCTTGGTTCCCCCACTTGGATAACGTGCCTTTATATTTCAGAGGAAAACCTGTGTCTTTTTTCTTATAATGTTCAGAGAAGACTGGGAACTTCAGACAGGTACATGAAAGAAACAGATCTCCTATGCTATCTCTCATTGGCTGGGGTCCCTATCGAAGGCCATGCCACGGTCTGTGTGACTTGACTTCATGGACACTTGATTTCATGCCGTATGTTTATCATTGTGTAGCTTTTGCAGTACTGGAGATTGAATGAGGGCCTTGCACATGCCAGACAAGTTCCTAACACTGACCTACATCCCCATTTCTTGGAATCTTTGACAGGGTCTGACCATGTCTCAACATAGGATGACTTTGAACCCAGTATGTAGCCCAGGCTGGCTCAAAGTCACACACTCCTGTTTCTGCCTTCTAAGTGCTGGGAATTGAGGCATGCCTCAGCATGCTGGGCTCATCTTGTAGCGGTTTGGCAGGATTCTCAGACACTGCCCATTATCTGAGTACTTGCAGGGTAAGTATGCTGTTGTATGTAATTTTCCATTGGGTGTCTAAACCATTTGACTAATGTAGTCTCTTTTGTGTGTGTGTGTGTGTGTGTGTGTGTGTGTGTGTGTGAGATTTTATGTGTCTGAGTATACTGCCTGCGTGTGTGTAAGTGCAGCAGTGTCATGCAATGCTCGTGGAGGTCAGAAGAGGGCGTCAGATCCCCTGGGACTTGAGTTATGGCTAGTTGTTAGCCACCATGTGGGTGCTGGAAACTGAACTCAGGTCTTCTGCAAGAGCAGCCAGTGCTCTTAACTGCTAAGCCATCTCTCCAGCAGCACCCCCTCTTTTTTTTTAAAGAGAAGGATTCCTGTAGTCCCGCGGGGGGCGTGCCAGTACCAGGCCGCGGGGGCGCGTGTTAGTGCCAGGCCCGCGGTTGACGTGGCAGTGCCAGCCCCGCGGGGGGCGTGGCAGGCCCGCGGGGGGCGTGGCCCATCTTGCGCATGCGCAAGTGCACGGTCTGGCCCGCCCCTTCAGCAGGGTAGCTGCTCACGCTCTGAGCCTGCGCAACAGCACGCTCTGGCCCGCCCCTTCAGTAGGCTTGCTGCCCAGGCTCTGAGTGCTTTCTTGCGTAGGCCTTGGGGTGAAGTTGGGCAGCATGAGCCGGCTGGTGGCGGCGGAGCAGCCGGGGCGCAAGATGGAGGCTGCGGCGCTCCCGGAGACAGTTGGGGTTGTGAGACCGGCCGCCGCCTCGCGCCGGGGCGGCCCCTACACGCTCCCTAGGCGCCGTCGCCTTGGGTGCGTTGAGCAGCCCGGTGCTCTGGCCCGCGGGGCGCGCTGAGCGGCTGGCGGCCCGCGCGGCTTCTGCTTCTGCTGGCGGGGGCTGTATGCTACTGCCACCCCGACTCTTGGACGGAGGAGGATGAAGGCTACGAGCAGCAGCGGCAGCTGAACACTCCTCGCAGGTACCGCGCGCGACACCTCACCTCCGAGGCTGGGCCGGGTAAGCCGCCGGCACCGCTGGGGAGATTTTTTTATGGTCATGCCATCAGCAGCTGGGGACAGGTTAGTTTGTCCTTTCTTTCATTCTGATGCCCAGTCTTCTAACCCATTCTGTTAGTCTCTCTATTGGGGAATTGAGGCTGCTAATACCGAGAGGTATTACTGAAAGACGTGTATTGATTCTTGTTATTTGGTGGTTGTTTTTTTTTTTTTTTCCTGGTGTTTTCTCAGGTCTCTCATCCTAACCTAGTTTATTTGTTCCCTGTGACCACCTGGGTGTGTCTGTCCTTTGGTTCAGACTGAAGTATTCCTGCTGGTGTCTCTGTAGAGCTGGCCTAGCAGCTATAAGTTCCTTTACTTTGTTTTTATCATGGAAAGTTTTCATTTCTCCTTCAGTTAGTAGATGTTCTGCTGCGTACTATAGTCTAGGTTGACAGTTGTGGGTTCCAGGAGTCGAAACACATCTCTCTAGGCCCTTAGGTGTTATTCCAGTGGGCCTGCCTTTGTAAGGGGTTTGACCTTTTTATCTTGCAGCTTTCAGTGCTCTTTCTGTGTTCTTAAAGTTTTAACTATAATATACGGTGGAGAGTGCATTTTCTGGTCCTGCCTGTTTGGAGTTCTGTGGGCTTCTTGTGCCTGGATGGACATCTTGCTCTCCAGGTTTGGGAAAATTTTTACTATAATTTTCCTGAAGATGTTTTCTGTGCCAGCACCACGGTGTTTGTTGTCTTCTATGCCCACAGTTTAAGATTAGGTCTTTCCTAGTGGCCCCAAACTCTCCCATGTTCCTTTCATATTAACAATTCTCATTTGCCTTTACAGAGTGATCCAGTTCCTCTGTCTTCCATCCAAAATGCTCTGTTTTCCACACAGTCCATTCTGCTGGTGAGGCTTTCTTCCACTGAGGGTTTTATTTGGCTTTTGAGTTTTCTGTTTTCAGCATTTTGGTTAGTTTTTCCTTCACTTGAACTCTATTTTCATGAGTTAGAATGGCACCCTCATTCCACGCATCCTTTTGTGTTTGTAGTCTTTGAGTTTTTGACCGCAACGATAATCATTCTTTTGAACTCTTTTTCTGGAAGTTCTTCGAGCTCACTCTCATTTGGGGTCACTACTATGGGATTTGCAATTTGGGGAGGAGGCATGTTATTTTGGTCTTTCATACTGATTTTATTTCTGTGTTGGGGTTTGTACATTTGGAGTTAATTTATTTCAGCAAAGGCATTTATAATGTCCAGGAAGGGGCTAATTTAGAGTTGGGATGGGATGTCAAATTTCTGTCCATCTAATTATATGTAATTAGATAGGAAACAGAAGTTGAGGATTTAAGAAGAATACCTTGTGGAATACTATGAGGAAATGAAGGCATCATGTTTGGATTCTTTTTAAAACAAAGTTTTGTATTTCAAAAGAAACTCCAATACAGATTAAACAAACTCCAAGTTTGTAGCAAGGTAGAGTGGGGTTCAGTTCCTGACTCTGTCATCTACTAGATAAGTGAGTTTATGTACTTGTCTTCAATCTGTCACCATCGCTGTGGTCTTCCATGTAAGGGAGGGTGTCGATGATTATGTCATGGAGTCATGGGCACTCAGAGTCAGATGAGCACGTCCTCAGACAGCTCGTAGTCAGGGGCTCCATAGGTACAGTCTCCTCCCTTCCCTTACTGCCTCTTTAGCTGTTTCCTAAACCCCCAATTCAGAAGGAAGGAGGGAGTTTGCTACCTTTCCATCACTTGAAGTTGTGACTAGGTTTTCACAAGAGGTTTGTATGGATAATACTAAACAGTGAGTTTTCTAGATGGGATGCATCCTGTCGTTTCTAAGCATCAGATTTATCTTATTACAGATGGTTTGGGGCAATATTTAAATAAATTTTTAGCTAAT
>NW_008337141.1:72144-78668 GCF_000622305.1 Nannospalax galili | reverse complement strand
TGCCTTGTATACTTTTGAAGTATATAAACAGGTCTCTAAATTTTAAACACAGACTAGGTTTTGGTGACTGGAGGGACTTTAGAATCACACTCTTGACAGACTGTAAGCTCTCTCAACAACATACTTAGGAGATATCAAAGACATTAAGCAAATACCATGTGATAATAGATACCAAGCTACACTTGTAAAGCATACATGAATGGTATGGTCTGAGAAACATTAGGGTTAGTGTTCTGATAGAGCAAACTCCTTCCTGACCCAAAAGGAGTTGTCAGGTCTTCCCATTAAGAGTCCCAGTCCCAGGGGAATCTGAAGCCCTCTTCTGACCTCCACGGCACTGCACGACACGGGTGCACTCACATACATGCAGGCAATACACTCATGCACAAGTGGTGATACCCAGGCGTCCTTGGACCACTGTGAAGTTCTCCGCTGGGCCAGTGGAGGGCCATGCAAAGGTGAGGTGGTAAATATCATTTTCCCTCAAGTCACTGTGTCATATGTATGCCACATAACATTTACTTTGTTCAGGTTTTTAGCTGGACAAGGTAATAAAATCACAGAAAACTAGAAAAACTCATAAAGTACGGCAGATAACTCCCACCAGTCAGTGGGGTCACATGCTTCCAGGGGGAACCTCACGGAAATGATTACCAGTCAAAAGATGAAAGTATGCACCGTCTCAAGATGCTTCCAAATGCCAGGGACCATGACACCAAGATTGCAGGTTCCCATCATTTTTATCCTAGACTGTCAGAGTGTGATTTAAAGGGCGAATACTTGAAGAGCAGGAGGAGGTTAGGCCAAGGTGCGGTTGGAATGGAGCAATTTTCAGGCAGAAATGAAAATGAATGGAAGGATTTGCTGTCAAGAAAATGAGTCTTTCAGGAACACAGTAATTAAATAAAATTTAAATCTTTGTTGGAAGAAATGAAACTGTTCAGGTGACTTTTGACCTTAATTGAAGACAGGAAGTATCATAGCAATTGGAGTGTAATGTCTCCAGCAAATTGCTCCTGCTCGTATACGTGGGTATTAGATTTTGGATTGCTTAGTGTTTGAGAAATGGAAAAACAGCAAACGTAGCCATTAACCTTTACTTTTTTAGTAGAAGAGTCACAATTTCATTAATATTTATGCATACAGTCATTTAAGTTCAATGGAATTCTCCTAGAGAATTTTAAAAGCCATCTTTGAAGTCCTTTGGAATTAGTGGTTGTGAAACACTTGCATTACTGTGACATTGTTCATGCAATTCGTTCTGGGGAGGGAGATGTGGGCTCCTGCAGAGTCTGTCACAGACAAAATGCAAGTGAATCCTTGACTTGCTGAATTCTGTGTGGGAGGCATCTCTGCCTGTCAGGACAGCGATGGGGGTGGTCAGTGGCTCTGATGCTGAGACAGGAGGCGGAAGACAGGAGGCTTCCTGAATATCCAGGCTCCTTCCCATGCCTGTTTACTTCTTTGAAAAATTAGAATTTGTTGATGACTCATCAGATGCTAGTCTGTTTCAGACACTTGCTTATCTGTGGATGATGAAGACGGGACACAGAGGGTATGTCCCCAGGCAGTTTGTAGCTCTTGTGTGTGATGATAAATAGGACAAATCTAAATCTAATGGCAAATGTCACAGAAAAGAAGAAAACAGAGTGATTTGTGTTGAGCCAAGTGGAGAGGAAGTAGAGAGGGCTCTGTGAGCACAGGCATGAGGGATGTGTCTAAAAGACAAAGTCAGAAGGTGGCAGATGGAGCCGGCAAACGCAAAGGCCTGGTGGCAGGGTCCAGCCTGCTGCATTTTGGGTGGCCGGAGAGCTGCTGAATGTCAGGCTCTGTGACTGAGGATGGGAGTGTTCCTGGTCGATCTGCTGCTGACAGAATCTGCCTTGATGGCTCACAGTGCAAGGAAGCTTCCCAAAAACTGAGTGTGCTGTTTACACAGCACCATATTATTCCAGGTCAAAAATTAGAGGGTACCAACTGTGTGCAAAAAAGCTTACCCATTCCTTGGAAATTAAAGTACCATTATAATTTATGAAATAGTAGTTATATCTCCCAATATGTACAGTTCTGTAAAACAAATGAACTCGATATATTTTGTTTTATTTCTAGAATGTATTTTAGCTCCTCCTTGCCTTTTAATTGAATTGGCTGCAGATTAAACATACGTGGTAAGGACGTGCTGGACTCCCACCATTGGAAGCACTGTTCAATAGAAGCTTTTCCTAAAAGACAGAGGGCCCGTCCCAGTGAGATGGGAGTGGTCAGCGTGGTGGGTGTGGCAGAGGTCAGCATGGTGGGTGTGACAATGGTGGGCTTGCTCAGAGGTGGTAGGTACTCAGTTTGTGGAAGAAAGGTGCTCTGTAGATGCTCTGGAGGGTCAGTGGCTGGAGATGTCTGTAGTCTGATGGAGAGGTCACCTTGTGGGATATTAAAAAAAATTAAATTTTAAATTTTATTGAAATTTCATTCATGAAGACATTCCCAGCTTTTCCTTCCCCCCAACAGCTCCTGTGTTTATCCCACTCCCTCTAGATTTCCTGACCTTTTGAATTATCATTGTTACGTGTGTGTGAATGTGTGTGAGCATGTGTGTATAAACAACCTGAGTCCATTCAGTGGTGCTCATATGTACAAATGTTGAGGGATGACCACTTGGGATTGGTAGTCTATCAGGGAGCTCATCTTTGGGGCAGTCTCATCTCTCTCTGGCCTGTGGTTCTCCCTGGGGGGGACCTGGTGAAAGTCCCCATGGAGATTTCTTAGGGACAGCTTCCTGTCTTGTCTAGAAGACACAGTCTCACAGCACGTGTCCCAATCCTCTGGCTTGTCCAATCTTTCTGACTCCTCTGCTGTGTCTGAACCTTAGTGTAGGGTTGATTTGGATGTATTGGCTGGGGCTGGGCACCCATGGGCACTTAATCTCTGCATTTTGAAACAGTGACTTTAGCTTTTGTGATAAAAGTTGAAACTGGAAACCATTGATGGCTTAAACTCTAAGGTCCCCACAGCATTTTTCCATTACTTTTTTTCTAAAAATAATGAATCAATTACTGTCATTTAAAAATTGATAGCTTGGTGTGCTGCATCATGCCTGTATGTCCAGTACTTAGGAGGCCAAGATAGGAGTTCAAGGCCAGCCTGGGCTACTTAATGAGTTCCAGGTCAACCTGACCTACAGGTGTGAGGCCCTGTATAAATAAAAAACCAAATAAGACAACTGATCATTGGCCTAGACATCCGGCTCCCAACTTTTTATGGAAGGGGGCATTTTTCAGCTTGCAGAGCTCCAGGCTTTCCAGTTTTTTTTCCCACCACTGTCCAGCCATGCACAAGTAGCTGTCATAATTTGCAAACTGATGTGCTTAAAAGTAAAATTTTTTTCTTCTTTCTTTCTTTCTTTCTTTCTTTCTTTCTTTCTTTCTTTCTTTCTTTCTTTCTTCTCTCTCTCCACTCCCTTCTTTTTCTTTTTCTTTCTCTTTTTTCTTTTTGGTCTTTTTGAGACGGGGTCTCCCTGTAGCCCCAGCTGTCCTGGAACTCACTATGTAGACCAGGCTGGTCTTGAACTCACATAGATCTGCCTGCCTCTGCCTCCCGAGTGCGGGATTAAAGGCCTGCACTACCACACCTGTTTATTTTTGTTTTGTTTTTATTTAATTTAATTTAATTTTTTTGAGATAGGGTCTCCCTGTAGCCCTAGCTGGCCTGGAACTCACTACGTAGAACAGACTGGCCTTGAACTCACAGAGATCAGACTGCTTCTGCCTCCCGAGTACTTGGATTAAAGGCATAAGCCACCATGCCTAGTTAGGAAAATAAAATTCTTGTGCTGTTGTCTTTAATAGAAGAAAGAAATATAAGAAACTTTACTGTTCGTTTTAAGGAAAACGCTGGGCTCCCGGCCTACTTCAGTGGTGTGAGGTACCCATCTGCCCCATATCCTGGAGTACATAAGCCCTCTGCAGAGGTTGGGTGCTGGGAAATGTTTTACAACAAGAGGAGGCTTGCGGCGATGACAGTCAGGTCTGTGGTGACAAGGGTCACTGTGGCTCTGAAGAGGACATGATTTCATGCTGGAATTTTTATTGCAATTAGAGGAAGAGGCTGGTTCCAGAATCGTAGTTTGGGATAGACACTCTTCAAATTGAGAAACAGTGGGCTTGACACACGGCGCCTTCCAAGCAGGGCTTCTCTGAAGCTTGTTAGAGGGTTCCTCACAATCACTCTGAGAACAAAGTCTTCAGCTCTCCATGTGGCTGGATCTTCTCAAGGTGGGGTTTGGGGAATGAGAGTCAGATAGGGAAGTTTAGGAGTGCATGGTAATCTTTAGTCTGGAAGGTAAGGCTTCATCCTTGAGATGATGGAATCCCTGGAAATGCTGGGAAATTTAAGTGATCCTCTAGTAACTGTCCACCTGCTATTCAGCTGTAACCATGTTGGTCCAGCAGAGTTAGCAGTGTGGATGTAGCAGAAGCACAGGCATTTGAAGGCAATGTGGAAATTACCATCATGGGCCAATGAGTTGTTTTTAGCTGTGTCCAGAGGTGATGTGGGTCCCCTAGGTTTGGGCATGTGGAATAACAGACCTCGTTCCTGGTATTACATATTAAGTGGCTTGAGCTAATCATGATTCAAACAACAGAAGACAGGACTCTTCCATCCTCTTTCCAGAATCCCAAACTGTGATTACGTGCTTTAGAAAAAGTGAGCTCATCTAGAGATTTGTCTGCTTTAGCCTCGTTCACAGGCTTGGCCTAGGAACTGGGGCTGTGGGTCTTGTTACCTTTAAATGGTGCTAGCTCGCAGGATAACTCTTTTGAGGAACAGTGAAGAGAGACCACATCAGATTAATATGTAAAATGGGGCAGCTGTTTTACCTAGAGTATCTCAGTCAAAAATTGTTAAGTACTAATCCTTCCATCCTTGCTCAGGGAAGGGGAATGATATGTCCAGAATTAGGTAGAACAGATGTTTCTAAGTAAAATCTGATGTGAGGTACAGTGCATGTAGACTTAGGATTTATGAGGCTGACCTTCCCCAAGAAAGATTAGTGAGACATACCTGGTCCTGTGTGCCCATGGCCAGATCTGGCCCTTCAGTTTGTATTGTTCTAATCTCCCTTGTCTGAAAAGTTATTAAACACCTTTTATAAAACAGGCGTTGTGCTGGAAGCTCAAGAGATTGAGATGTGCCCTTGAGGGAGATGTACATCAACAATTACAGCAATCATGATGTGTTTTACAGAGATATGAGTCGTAGCATGTGGCTTCCCTACTAAGTACAAGAGACAACTGTCTGATTGGCTCTAAGATGCTGTGTGAGCTGGCCCCTGCCTGATCCTCCTCCATCCTCCCTTAGCTCAGCCCATGTGTGTCCTCCCCAAGGACTCTGCACTGATGTTCCGCTACCTTCTCAGTTGCAGGTGCGGCACCCTGAGCTTCATGGGGATCTCTTTACAAGTGTGCACACCTTCTTAGGGAACCTCTGGTATGCCCTTGTATGCACAATTTCTTCCCTGCTCACCCCAGGCAGACTTCCTCGTGCTTTATAGACTTTATCACCATTGAACTCAATGAACATTTGCTGGTTTCCATTTCTCTTCTGGTGGACAAGAAACTAAGCACAGAAACGTCACTTGTTTTGTTCACTGTGGTACCCCAAGCGCTTTGAACAATGCATGGTACCTTTTTGGCGTCCTCTTAATATTTGTTAAATACATAAATGAGGAAATTCTTCTGAAATGAGAAAGGAGCCAGGGAAGGTCAAGGGAGCATTTATAGACAATGTAGCATTTAAACTGAACCTGGAAGAATGAATAAGAATTTTCCAAGTGGAGAGTGTAAGCTGGGAGATGGGGCGGAGACCAAGGGGCTTCCTAGGCATAGACAAGATACAAAGGCCAAGCGTGACTGATTCTGAGTTCGTTATTTCATGCTCCCTGTACCCTGCCTGCTTCCTGCTGCTTGTGGACCACAGATCTCTCACCAGCATCACTTGGGTAGTGCACACCACAGGGTCTCTTGTTTCCAGGCTCCCAGAATTCAGTAAGCTGTGTCAAGTGCCTGATCGAGCTTAAGTGTGATTATGATGAATTTGGGGGAGGGGTGGATGCATCTCTGTAGTGAGCATTAGCAGCTCATAAACCGGCTCCTTCTGTGTCGTGCACAGGGTTTTCACATGCTGGCAGAGGGATTGTAAAACATCTTGAATTGATTGTAGGATAATAATGTCCATTTCCAAAAGGATCTATTATGACTGTAAAACATCAACTGTTTTCATACACTTAAAACCCAGGATAAAGTTAGATCTCCACTTGGGGCTTTTTCTCACTCTGACACTTTGGAATTTTAATTGAGCCTCAGCAGCTAGATCTTTAAAATGAGATAATGTTCAAACACTGTAATTAAATTTTTTAAAGGACAGTAATAACTTATATAGCATCAGGCCCAGCCTGAGTTCTGTAGAGATTCATACATTGCTCAATTTGAATATCAGGGCTGCTCTCTTGTTCACATCCATGTTACTGG
>NW_008337141.1:69014-72019 GCF_000622305.1 Nannospalax galili | reverse complement strand
GAGGGGCAAAAGCCGGGAGGAGGAGGAGGACTCTCCTCTCTCTAGCTCCCACTAGGAACTCAGCAGCAATAAGACTGATGGTTTCCTGTCTTCTTTTTTCTTTTAAGACACTTCTTCTAAGGATATTAAAATGCTTAATTAGGCCACTGTTTTCAGTCAGGTCCAAACTGGGTCGAAGGGTGGCCCCAAGTCAGAAGTGAGAGGAGCAAGTCAAGCTGGGAATGATGGGATGCACAGAGACAGTGTCAGAGGAGCAGCGGGTTGGGTGATTAAGTGAAGTAATGGGGAGAGAGACTGCAGGGGTTGTGCAGATGCTGAGGAACAGGCTGGGGGAATGGCTGGATGCAGGGGCAGAGTCAGGACCCGGGGAGCACGGGGGCCACGAGCATCGTGTCTTCACAGGAAGAAGTCAGATGTGAGCAGTGGACCACATAAGCTATTAGCCTCTCTCCTCAGGTCCTGGCAGGGCATGGCATGACATTAATGCTTAGCATACATTTCTTGAACTGTTGAGACAAGTTTTTTTTTCCTGCTTTGGGGATGAGAAGCCTTTTGCTAGAGAAGAAGTCACTATCAGGATTCATGTGCCTGGGACATATTTCAAGGAACCTCAGGGATGTTGATGGATTCATCTGCATCAATAAAATGGATTTTCAGGCAGATTGCCGTAGTTCATGCTATTGGGGTAGTATGGTAGTGGTTTCAGTCATTTGGGTGGATGCTGGAACTGAGCCTTGAAGGTGGGTATGATAAGAACCCAGGAGAGAAGAACGTGTCAGGCAGGGAGTACTCATTTCCAATGCAGAGTAGGAAGATCAAGGTCCAGATGAAGTTGGAAGCTGGTCAGAGATGACCAGAGCATTACAAGTCCTGTGTTCATAGATTTGCTTAAAGATCTTGAAACTGTAAAACAATGAACTTGATGGATGAAGGAGTGACCTTTCCATTTAGGTGATGAGGAGTAAAGAGGATTGAAACAGGTCCAGTGTGCCCTGGGAAGGATGGCCCTGGGGAAGCACCTACGGGCTTTACCAGGAAGGTTGGAGGAGGCTGTTTTTGATCTAGAAACATAGGCAGTAAAAGAACAGTGTGGGCACATCCTGCTCTAAAGGAGGAGAGCCCAGCACCTAGGATTTGGGGCAGCTGCAGAGGATTGACGTGAGGGCCTGAGGGCATGGAAGCCTTTTCTTTCCAGGAACCACATCCCCAAGGACCTCAAGCCATGGAAGACAGCCCCAAATGGTGTAAATGTAAGGAGACATTTTTGGGGAAAGCTTTAAAAATTGTCTAAATATAAGTCCTTGGAAATTTGGTCTAGGGATGTTGATTTGAAATAAATGCCCAGGTGATTCTAGCTCAAACATTCTGTGGATAAATATGAGAATCAAGGAAAGACAGTTTTAAAAAGGCCAGTGATGATTCCCAGACCCCAAAGACAAATACTGCATACATCAATAAGATTTTAAACTCTCTCTCTCTAATCTATGCATCTACCTATATCTAGCCATCATCCAACTATCTATCATCTATCTATCTATCATCTATCTATCTCATCTATCTATCTATCTATCTATCTATCACCTATCTATCTATCATCTATCTATGTATCTATGTATGTATGTATCTATGTATCTATCTATCTATCATCAATCTATGTATCTATCTATGTATCTATCATCTGTCTATCTATCATCTATCTATCATCTATCTCTGTCTATCTATCATCTATCTATCTATCATCTATCACCTATCTGTCATCTATCATCTATCTATCTATCTATCTATCTATCTATCTATCTATCTATCTATCTATCTATATCTGTCTGTCTATCTATCTATGATCTGTATGTCTATCTATCTATCTATCATCTATCTATCTATCTATCATCTATCTTATATTTATCAATTTTCTATTTATCATCTATCATCTATCTTATCTATCATCTACCATCATCATCCATATATCTATCAATATCTGTATGTATGTACCTATCATTCATGTATCTATCAATTTATTTCTATGTATACATGCATTTGTGCATGTGTATCTATCATCTGTATGTCTCTATGTATCATATCTATAAATCTATCATCTATGTATATATCTATCGTCTATTTATCCATCCATCTACCTACCTATCTATGTACCTCTGTGTGTATATGTGTGTATAGGTCATGAAAGGGGACCATGAGATGGAAAAATGAGGTCTTAAGGGAGAGTTGGGAATAGAGAAAAAGTGGTTAATAGACTACATGTGGCCTCAAAGCAGAAGTGGACAGCAGAGGGAGGAAGGGAACCAGCAAGAGGATGGGGAGGGGGAAGAGAGAGGGTCAACCAAAACAAAGTGTGTATGAAAATACCACAAGGAAACCCATTACTCTGAATTCTCATTTAGCAACAGGGCAAGCCAAGGTTCCTGGAAGGTGCCCAAGAAATCCATAATTATTGGGATGCTGACCTGAGTGAGGACCAGTGTGACAGTGGTCTAAACAGGATGATCACGTGACAGCTTCACAGAGTTGAAGGAGGCTGCTCTGTAGTTTTGAGGGTGCATACTCTGGGCCTGCTTCATGCCAGTTCAGTCCCATATACCTGCTAAGCCTGCATGAAGGAGCCACCAAGTAGACTGCATGCTTCTTGCACATGTAACTTTTACTCATGCCCCATTGGTCAGAATTTGGTCACATGGCATCATGTGGCTGTGAAGAAATAGAAAAATACTCTGTTTTGGTGGCCATGTGTTTGGGTGAGCTTTTGGGAGTATAGTCTTTCTTACCCATAAATCTTTGAGGAATTTGCCAAGAGGGTCATGTATTCCTCTCTGCATGTGAATGTGACTCCTTAGAGGAAATAATGTTCATTGTAGAATTCTGGATAAGGAACTAGTTGGAAGATTTAGACCCATCCAGGAAGACTATCCAAAGCCTGCTTGGAAATTGGCCACCCTTGAAGTTCTGACTATAAACTTTCTCCTGGCAAGAAAGAGCTTTGTTAGAGCCCATCC
>NW_008337141.1:55845-68791 GCF_000622305.1 Nannospalax galili | reverse complement strand
GATTGATCTACTGTCTTATTCAATGAGGCAGGGTTTCAGTCAAACCCAGAGCTCTTCACTATGGCTAGTCTTGCCAGACAGCTTGTTCTGGGGGATCCCCCTGTTTCTACCTTCCGAAGTGAGAATTACAGGCTGGCTGTCACACAAACGAACATTTACATAGGTTCCAGGGAGCTGAACAATGGGCCCTCACATTACCATGGTAAGTGATGTAACCAACCTCTGAGTCATCTACCCAGTAAATGTTTGCTAATTAATTAATTAATTAATTAATTAATTAATTAATCTCTCTCTTTCTCTCCATTTCCCACACCTGCATGTGGAGGTCGGAGGAAAACTGGGGAGTCAGTTCTCTCCTTCCACCATGTGGGTCCTAGAGATTGAACTCAGGTCGTTGGCCTTGGCAGCAAGCACCTTTACTCACCGAGCCATCTTGCTGGTCCAGTGAACATGTTTTAATTAGTGGATTTGTTCTGATATTTCCTTACTTGCTCATGGTGTGTATTGATCTGATACACCCACCCTTCTCCCCCCTCCCCTGCCACTGGTCCCACTGTGCCCATCCCAATTCTACTGAAAGCACTGCTCTGCGCTTTCAGAATAGTGCCGCAGTGACCATGAACATGCAGACTCTAGCTAGCTGACCACATCTCCTTTAAATACACCCCCAGAGGTGGGGAAGCTGGTATGTATGTGGCAGGAGGGGTAGATAGGGTCTTGCTATCTCATTTAGGATTGCTACATTGGACTGAAGTGATCAGATATTATTCGGCCTTAAGAGTGGATTTTAAGAAAACTTCCACTTTATCTGGGTTATTTCCCTTAAAATAATGTTCTCAGTTAAATGAGGTTTGCTGCAAATGACAGAATTTCATTTTTTTAGTGGTTAAATAATGTTTGATCACTTTAGCCTAACATAGCAACCTTGGGCAAGGTAACAAGACCCTGTCCCCGCCCCCAAAACTATCCTACTTTGGGGCCTGTATCCAAAGGAAGTGAAGTCTATATATTCTACAAATGGCTCAGGTTTACCCGCACATGTCACAGTGGCTAAGATAGGCTATCCACCTAGGTGCTGTCAACACGAAAGGGTGTGCCACATACTTTCCTCATTGCTGTGACCAAATACCTGATGATGAACAATTCAAGAGAGGGAAGGGCTTACAGTTCTTGTTCTGGCTTACAGGTCACAGGGAAGGAATGGTATCTTGTGGGGAAGACATGGTATTGGGTGGGGAAGCAGGGCCTCAGAAGCATTAAGTCAGCTGGTCACATTGCAGCCTCAGTCAGGAGAAAAGTGCCCAGCTGTCTTTCTCCTTTTTATATAGTCCAGGCCCTCAACCCGTGGAATGGTGCCACTCACAGATGGGGAGGGTCTTCCCACTTCAGTTAACCTATCTAGACAATTCCTCAAAGGCAGGCCCCAAGGCTAATCTCCTTGAGGACCCTAGATTCTGTCAGGTTGACAGTCACCATTAACACTCAGAAAATAATGTCAATGTATGTATAATACCATATGTATATATGCATGCACATATGCATACAGTGGAGGGATTCACATGTATAGGTGCATGCACATGTACATACAGTGCAGGAGTTCTTCGGGCTTATTTTAGGGGACTGTTTTCTGATTGACAGTTTTAGCTAGGGTTGTACCACAGTGAGTTTTTGCTCATGTGGAAGATCAGTGCAAGTGTTTATGTCTAGACATCTGTTCTGGGAAGCTCTCCTTGCAATGAGATCCAGGACTCAGGCCTGCCCGATCGATCACTGCTGTTTTCAACATGTGGTGCTTGCAGTATCTTTGGACATCATCTTCATCCCAGCAACTTGAGAGAGAAGGTTAGTTAGGAGGCTTAGGACCAGTCTGGGAAGCAGCACACGTCAAATCCCCTTGTTGGGAACTTGAACACCTGACCAACCTCATCTCAGGGAAGGCTGGGAATGTGTTTAGCTGGATGCTGATGGAAAAGTGGATGGAAGTGGCAGTAAACTGGTGAGTGGTCTTCTCCATGCTGAGTTCACGACTCACCTCATATTCTACACAGTGTCGCAGGCCCAGTGCTGTGGATCAGAAGTGCATCTTACTGTTAGGTAAGCTTGGGTCCATTCTTAGATCTGCCACGGTCATCTCAGTTAGATCACTTTATATCTTTGAACTTCAATTTCTTCATCTCTAAAGTAGGTATAATATCTGCCTGAAGGATAGATCTAGAGATTGCGCACCATGCCTGACACACAGTAGGCCTTCAACAATTGTTAATTGCTGTTATTATCAACATAACTATTGTGGACACACTGTGCCTTTTGTTTTTATTCTGGTGGACATGGTTTAAAGTTTAAGTACTTTATCCTGTGTTCCTAATTTTGGAGTGTCTACTATATTTGCCGTATTTGACATCTGGCATTTATTATTTATTTATTAATTATTTATTTTTGGTTCTTTTTGAAACATGGTCTCCCTATAGCCCCTGCTGGCATGGAACTCACTCTGTAGACCAGGCTGGTCTCTGGTCCACCTGCCTCTGCCTCTGAGTGCTGGGACTAAAGGCGTGTGCTCAGCTTTGATATCTGGTCTTTATATTCCACTTGAAAACACCAGAGACATGGTAAGTCATTCATAATGAAAAAAACCCTAGTTCGTGGCTATCTTAGTGGCTGACATAAAGATCCATCTTCCTGGCACGTTCCTGAGGATGAAACCAGGGTCTGTGTGTGCCTGCTGTCTGTCCTGAGATGGATGGAGAAGGAGGGCCATGTCTCTGTCACTGTCTTGGGTTCGTCTTCCTCAGTAATTGTTGAGCTGCTGAATTCTGTCCTCACACGACCCCAGATGGTTCGTCTCAGACACCCACCAGGTGCATACAGGGCAGGAGAATCCTTAATGTCTGTCTTTTGCTATATTTACGTCTTTTCTAAATAAAATTTTACTTCTCACTGTATTTCACTTTGAATGAGAGAGAGAGAGATGAGACAGAGAGAGAGATGAGGGAGAGAATAGAGGTATATGTGCGTGTGTGTGTACACATGTGGGGGGCTGATGTGGATGTCAGATGCCCTGCTCTGTCACTCTCCACCAAATTCCCTTTGAGACAGGGTCTGTCACTGAACCTCCAGGCAGCAGGCCCCCGAGATCTTCCTATTTTGCCCCCACAACGCTGGTGTTGTGGGACAGACAGCCATAACCAGCCTTTTGCATAGGTATGGGGGATCCTAACTTGGGTACTCATGCTTGTTCAGTAAGCACTCTGACCAGTGAGTGGGTCTCCCCAGCCCCACCACAGGCTTGTGTAGAAAGTGCTCTGACCACTGAGCAGACTCCCCAGCCCCGGCCCCTGTTCTCTTTCCCTCAGGCATGTGGCAGGTGGAAGGTGGATTTCACGATGGAACCATCCTCGATTCAGGGTGAGAAATCAGGATTCAGGAGAGTCTGCCTATAGCAGCCAGTTCTTTCTTTTTGCAAATATAAAAAGCATCAGTGACTTTTCCATCAGGACAGGACTTCCTAGGTGCTGTCTCTGGGGGAGGAATCGGTGATTTATTTTTTAACTTTTTCTTTGGTCTTGTTTTAGATTTAGAGGGAAGCTGTAACAATGTACAGAGAATTCCTGTATATCCTATACTCAGCTTAACTCTAACAATAACATCTTATATAACCACAACAAAATGATAAAACCCAGGAAACTAACATGATAGCCTATTAACCAAATTATGTACTTCATTTTAATTTTATATTCCCCACCAAGATCTTTTCCATTCATTCTAGAATCTTCCTCAGGATCACCTTTTTTTTGAGACGGGGGCCTCCCTGTAGCCCCAGTTGACCATTTCACAGAGATCCACCTACCTGTGCCTCCTGAGTGCTGCAATTAAAGGTGTGCGCCACCAGGCCACACATTACGTTCAGTTGCTCTTCTCACAGATCACGTATTCCTCCACTTGGTTAAGACAAGGGCCATGTTTTTGTATCAAAAACTTTCTATTTTTCCTTTTGGAATGAAAGGAAATAATACATTCTAAAGGTCTTTTCTAGGCCACAAATAAGAAACTGCTTACTGGTGTTAGGTTTTGGGGCACAGAATACAGGATCAATGGGAGAGAAAGAGACCACACCAGACCTCAGACGAAGCTACATTTTACTCTAGGCACAGAAGTGACAGTTGCCTTCCTGCCCGCATGCTGGAGATGACTGAGATGAGTGCCCTGTGTCTGTGGAGAATTAGAGATCATATAGGGAGGGCTAGGGCATGAGAAGCAGATGCAGCAGCCGAGGGTTATGTGTCTCATTCTCTGGAGGCACTTGCTCAAACAGGGCAGGTTATCTTGAGCAACAGCCAGTCTCCAACATTCCCAGAGGTCAGTAAGGGTCAGTAGCAGTTTTAGAGGTAGATAAGATTAGTGGCAGTTTCTAGTTTTCTGCAACTGGGGTATTCTATCAACTGGAGTGAGAAAGAGTTTCCTGTGGCCTGATTATGGAAGAGGAGAATCAGACCCCCTGATTTTGCCTTCCAACAACCTCCTCCTCCTCCTCCTCTTCCTCCTCTTCCTCCTCTTCCTCCTCCTCCTCCCCCATTCCCCCATCCTCCATTTCACTTAACCTCTTGGAAGTTGAGGACAGCAGAGTTTCTTTCTGTGTTTTACTGTGGGAACTTCTGTTGAAGGACATTCTTGAAGCGGTTATGTGATCATGCAGTATTCTGAAGGATGCAGAGTGAATATAGCCCTTATCCAAAATGCTTGGGGTCAGAATGTATTAGATTTGGGATCTGTAAAATTTTGTATTTCACATATGCCTTAAACACGTACCCTGTAGGTAACTGCATGTCATATTTTTAGTATACTTACAATCAACTTTGACCTGGCACATGAGGTCAAGTGTGAAATCTAAAAACATACTTTTCATGTGTATATTCACTGTAAATAGTACTGTGTTACACAAGGATGTTACATGTATATATTGTCCCCCCCACCATCTACACCCTCATCTCCTGTCAGTCCCCTTTATTCTTTTAGACAGTTTCAGTTCTACTCTCACATCACCCTGACTTCATGGATCTATAGCATCTTAGGAACCAGATGTGGAATTTTTTACTGGAGGGTTATGAAGCTGTGGATTTGGGACTTTTATCTTTCTACATTTCCACAGTGGCAAGAGATGCATTGTATCTGACTGTGAAGCCCTGGGGTGGCGCACTCAACCTCCCCATCTCTTCAGAGGCTTGACTTTTGAAGCTTTCTCAGCATTTGAAAGCCATTCCTTAGAGAATTCTTCCTAGTGCAGAGAGAGCGTGAACCATGTTTTCAAAGTCTGAGGCCATAGAAGTGAGTTTCTGATACTGGTCTTCCTGCACTCCCAGACCAGAGAAGACCCTCAGATACATAGTGAGTTTCTTTTCCAGGCCACCCTGCACATTTTAACAGACAAATTCAACTCATAAGACCTGGCTACAGAATGTGGGCAGCCGACAGGCAGCAGTATTATTCCCTGGACTTCATTACCTGCGGCCCAGCCTAGACCTGCTGCGTGAGTCTGCGGTAAAGCATTGTAACCGACACAGTTACTGTGTGTACTTGTGGGGTACAGTGTAGTGTTCATTTCCCCTTGGTTTCCAGTTTGTGTTCCTGCACGTGTGTATTCCCATGTGTGCAAATGCAGAGCTAGAGCTTGACGTTCGGTGTCGTCCTCTCATCCCATCCACCTTAGTGTTGGAGACAGCACCTCTTATGGGACCTAGGGCTTACTGAGTGGTTGGAGTGGCTGGCTAGTGACTGTACAGATCTGCTTGTCTTTGCCTTGTAGCACGTGAGTCACAGGTGCACATCACTGGCCCTGGCTTTTTCTTCCATGAATTCTGTACTGCTGTGTTTTACCCACTGAGCCATCTCCTAAGTGCTCAGTGTGATATCTCAGTGCACGTGTGAGATGTGTGACGGTCAGGGTCACCGGCATGTCTATTTCCTCATCATTCTATAATATTTTTTTTTGTATTGAGAACACTCAGAATCCTACTAGCTATTTTAAAATATCAAGTTAATTGATGTCTACCATGGTAACTTTATATTGCATTAGAATGTTGGAAGTTAGTCCATCTCTGAGCCTGCTTCTAGTCAGATGATTCATGTGCATGCTGAGTTCAAGAAGCACTTTGAAAAGAATACAGAGTTCACAGTGACTCTGTCTCCTAGATACCTGGATGGCCTCAGTTGTTCAGGACAAGTCAAAGGTGACCTCACGGGGATGGTGGCAGAAAGGGTCTTTAGCCTGGAACAGGCTTGATGGGTGTGGAGGGCAGAGCACAGGATGAGTGGGCTAGCCTCAAAGCACACTGATTCTTCTGGAAGGTGGAGGATTCTGGGCAAACCAGCTTCTTAAAGTGTTGACTGTGAATGGTGGGCCTATAGCTAGAGACCCCATCCACCTTCTGATCTGCTAGAGATAGAGGTCTTAGACACTTCACATTTGCCCTAAATGAATTATTCCAAAATCGATTTACTTAGTGGTCAGCTTACTTAGTAACAGACTTCCTGAATTGACATGAAATCATGAAATCAGAAGTTGAATTGGATTTAGTCAGATCTGGTGTTAGATAAAGAAGTTTTAGGGAAGTTTTCACTTACATATATTAACTCTAGGCAAACTGATTTTGTGTGGTTTAGCCTGACCCAGGAATCTTCTAGGATAGGTGGTCAGTGACCCCCATGAGATTGCGTAGTTGAAATGTCTAGCCCTTAGTGGCAATATGGCTTCAGGGGCTCGCTAGGGGCACGAGCCTGGGCGGGACCCCCACTGCACTTGTCTGCTTAGTGCTTCCATGAGAGATCGATCACACAGCTCTTGTTTGTTGACTGTAATATGGACACATGTTTCTGTGTAGCTGGTCCCTGCTTCCTAGGTGCCTTAGTGTTCACAGTCCTGTGCTGTTTCCTGAGAGAATCTTAATGATGCTCCTGCTTGGCCTGTGCTTACATCAGCCAGGGCGCCCTCATTCCAGTGTGATTTAAACCAATTTCAGCTTTATAATAAAGCCACACGCCTTTCCTTCACAGTGCTTATCTGCTTCCAGTTTTACACTTGTTATGTGATTATTTCATTAACATCTGTCCTCCCACTGGATGCCGAGCTCTGTCAACAGATGCTCATGTCTTTTTTGTCTCCTCATGGCATCTTCAGAGACTGGCATGGAGGGACTTAGCAGATTGGAGGCTGGGTAAATATTTTTGGAATAAATGAACATATTAAGGAACCTCTGGCTTTTATGAACAGTAATCAGTTACATATGGCACGTCTCACAGATGACTATTATACATCAGACTGCTCTGACAGTGAAGCTGGGAATCATTACTACAGAAGATAAAAGTTTCTCATTAAGGAAGCTGTTCAATAAAATCAACATTAAGTAATGATAGTAATCGCTGACATTTATTGAGTTCTTACCGCATGTCAGTTACAATGAAGACTTTACAATATAACACACCCCACTGTTATGTTCTTGGAAGCTCATATTCCTAAGGGAAGCAGTCTGGGGGTCACTAGACCGTGTTTCTCAAGGTGGCTGTTCTTTGCTTTCAGCATCATGAACCACGGACAGAGGAGGCCCTGCACAGGCTTTGAGTGTGTACGTGTCAGTACCCAGTGGGGTTGCTGTGCACCTGGGGGAACTATCCGGAGGTCAGCCTTCCTAGTGACTCTGACCAGTGGCTGGGCTACATGTGTCTGTGCTGATTCTGATGCCTCTCTCATCCAGGGAGTGTCTGGCATAGACACCAGTGCCAGCCTTGTGCCTTTGGTCAAGTCACTAAACATCTCTTTGATTTTCATTCTTGGTAAGATGCTAGTGATCATTATGCATTTTGGTATTCTACAAGTGGGATTTGACTGAGTTACCTCCTTGATGAGGAATGTTTATTTTCCATCACAGTGATTCTTAGCTTTGGGGTCACAACCCTTCAGTGCATCACAGCCTCCTCTCCGGGTACCACATGGAATTTGTTACTGTTACTGAAAACAAGACATCTGCTGCTGTAGTCAGCCATCCATCCTAAAAGTCTTCACGAGCTTTCCAACATGCTGAGCTCCAAAGACATGATGATGAATGACAGCAAGCAGTGCCCAGGTCTTTGTGGAGCTCACAGCCGGGTGTTGACAGAATGTGGAGATTTAGAAGTAGAAACAAGGTTACCTGTAGGACAGGGACGTAGCGCCACAAGAGGACCGAGGCAGTAAGAGTGAGTGCTGGTGATGCCTTTCAGGGTGGTGACATTCAAGGGGAGGGATGGAGGGGGAGTGGAGGTTAACTAGGTAAAGGAAGGAGGGAACAGCTGTGCCACCCACATACCCAAGGGATGCCAAATCTTACCACAAAGATACTTGCACGTTTATTTCCGCACTATTCACAACAGCCAAGAAATGAAACTAGTCTAGATGTCCATTAACAAATGGATAAGGAAAATGTTGTCCACATACATAATGGAATTTTATTCAGCCATAAAAGAAAAATGAAGTAGTGATATTATCAGGAAAGTAAATGGAATTGGAAATTGCTATCTTGTGAAGTATACCGGACTCAGAACAAAAAAAGAACACGTTTCTTCACATAGAAGATCCTAGAATTTAGTTTTTTATATATATGGGTATGACTGTGTAACACCAAATTCTCTCCTGGGAGACCCAAGGGAGTGCTCTGGGATCCCAAGGCCCATCGCTGACTGACAAAACTGACACTATGCGTTCCATTTGGGTTTTTGTATAAAGTTCACAAAGTCTGAAAGCAAGCTACTTACATACACCCATAGGCTCTTTCCCTACATCTTGGCTAAGCTTTTGAGATCCTTGCCACCAAGCGCCGCCAGTGCCGTGTCTTGCTCCCCCCCCAAGATGGTACCCCCCCTTCCCTGCTTCCTCAGTGCTTTCTGGATCCCTTAGCGTCTGTTCTTAGACCCCCACGCCACTACTGGGGTTCAGTTATCTTGGAGGACACATTTATGTAAGAGTGCGTGTGGCAATGTCTCGAAACTAGTTAAGGGGATGGTGGGAGGGGAATGGAGGGGAGCATGAGGGAATGATGGAATACAGGTGGCCTAGAAGGAGAAGAGGGGGTTGTGGGGGAGGAGGGGACCAGAGGGATGGTTCAGGGCTGTGGGAGAGGGGACACGAGGAAGAGGAACAGAAGAAAGAAATCAGAATGCCATAATGAGATCCATCAGACTGAATGCTAATTTAAGAAACCGATTGAAGGAAAAGGAGCTGGTAAGATGGCCCCGGGCAAGTTCACTGTGGCGGATGGGAGTCTGGCTGTTTGATTTCATAGAGAGCAAGGTGAAGACCACAGGAAGGTGGGAAGATGGGTGTATGGCAGGATGCTTAAGTCCTCCTTTAGAACTTCTAGACAAGTTATCAGCAGTGCAAAGTTAGTGATGGGGTTTAAGGTGGAATGGGATGCCTAGAAGTGGTTGGTAACTTGATTGGATTTTATTTTTCAGAAGTGACTCTAGCTGTAGAATGGGTTGGAAGGGGCCAGAGTGGATTCACCAAGACCCGGTAAGGGGATGCTGCATTGTTATTAAGAGTCCAGCAAAGAGCACCAGCCTCAGAGGAGATGGGTAGATAGACGTGGGAGATAGAAGCAATGGGATCATAATGATTTACACACGGGGCACAGGGAAGACATGCCAGAGCCGTGCTTATGGGTCCACCTTCCATCCTCACAGAGGCTCTTTTTGGTGGCCTGTTGTTCAGAGGGACCATCAGGGACTATGTCTTTGGTTTCCTGAGCTTGAGGAATCCAGGTTGGGTTACTGAGTAGATAGTTGAGTCCCCACGTATATAGCTCAGAGCCCAGATCTAGAGTGGGAATATAAACTTGTTATTCACTTATGTAAAAGAAAACTGGATGGACTAGAACCCTCCAATTGATCCATAAGCTCTCAGAGAGACAGAGAAAGGATTGGAGCTAGACATTCATTCCATAGTATTTGCTGACACTGTGGGGCTGTGTTATGTTCATGAATGTAATCTAGTTTTTCATGGCTTTGAGCACTTCCAGGCAGAATAAAGGTCACATGTGAGCTTGAGTCTATGGACTTGGTCCTGTTTGGTCATTGTGGTGTCTTCATGACCCTTGTTTGCTCATAACATTAATGCTGTTCATACCTCTTCTTCCCGTGGCCTCCATGTTCCAAATGTTTATCCCTCTAGCCCTTTATGTTCTCCCACTGCCCCCAAAGACCTTCCTCATCACCCCTCTCATCTGTTTTTGTCTTAAAACTTTTCTGCTTCTCTGTTCAAGAGCAGACTCCCCCCCCCCGTTACTAAGAGTCAGACTTATGTTGTCTATTTTTCCTGAAAGTTATTTAACTTATCACACAGCATTTACATGCCTTGAAGAGAGGTATACGTCTGTATTATTTAGTGCTTGTGGCTCTTAACACCCCATGCCAATCCTCTTGTATGATTTTTTTATCTTGCTTTCAGAGTATGTGAGCTTGTCTTAGCTTTGGGTCTTTATCTAGCTGTGATCTGGGTTGTTCTACAAAGAAGTAAGTGATTTCAGCTTTGAGTGGGAGAACGTGTATTAACTTGAATGAGAAGAATAAAGCAGCAGCTCTTTGTATGAGGAGGATGTCTTTTCTCATTAAGTGACAAGAGAAGAGCACTGAGCGGAGAGTAATGTGCTGCCGTTTGTGTCAAGAACGGGGATGGGTAATATATTCATGTTTGCTTTTCACACTGTAAAAAAACTTTGGAAGAAAGGATGTCTTCTTAGCAAGTGATGAAGGAAAATTTGTCATTTGCATGTAAAAAAGAATCTTGACACAGACCTTACACTTTACTCAAAAATTAAATCAAAGTTGACCGTATAATGTCATATAAAGTACAGATCTGTGAAGCTTCTAGAGGAAACAGGAAATCTACGTGACCTTGGGCTTGGCCCTGAGTTTTTAGATAGAGTACCAAGAACACGAGCAATTGAAAATGGAGTTAGACTTTGCTAAAATTAAAACCTCTGCCCTGCAAAAGACACTGCCAAGGAAATGGAAAATGTTAGACTAGAAGAAACATTTTTTAAAAAATCGGATAAAACGATGTATAACATATCCAAAGGCCTCCAACAATAAACAATCCAATTAAAATGGACTGATATGAGCACGTTTTATATATCTTACTGTGGAGGTTTGAATGAGAATGTCTCCCATAGGCTCCAAGTATTTGGACATTTTGTCCCCAGTTGGTAGAGCTGTTTTGGGAGGTCTTGGAAGGTGCAGTCTTGCTGGAGGAAGCACATAATTGGGATGGGCTTAGAGAGTTCTTAAGCTTTGCTGGATCTCCAGTTGCTCTCTTGCTTCCTGTGCCTGCTTGAAGATGTGAGAGCCTAGCTTCCACTCCTCCTCCAGTCACCTCTGCCACCATGCCCTTGGAACCTAAGTTCAAATAAACTTTTCCTTCTATAAATTGCTTTGGTCAGTGTTTCTGTCACAGAAACAGAAAAGTAACTAATACAGTAATTGGTACCAGGAATGGGGTGTTAGCTGGAGTCTGCCTGCAGCCAAAAAGCTTGCCTGAGGCTAAGTTGAGAAGCCATGGACAAATTTCCCTGGCAGAAGAAATTTCAAGACAGCATAATATAGAAATGGTGGTGTGGCTATTAATGGTGAATATTATGCAGATCTACAGTGAAAAAGAGCAAATGGGGCAGAAAGAAATACAGAATGTGCAGGATGGATTGGAAAAGAGCATTTGGAAGATTAATGCTGGAGTCCTGGTATGTGAAGGAGAGGATCTCTTTGATGAGATTAAAGTGATTAAGGAGGGGCCTAGAGATGTGCAATTAAACAATGGAGAGAGTGTCTTTGGGGCAAGACCACACCCAGTTAAGCTTCCAACTTGTGAGAGGAAAATGTTGAAGAGAAGAGCTTCTAAAATGGATAAAGCAGGCTGGAGTCCATCCCACACTTGCACTCAGACTTGGCAGTGTTGTTCAGCTGGTGCTGGCTTTAGAGGTTTCAGAGAGCTGCTGAGGCCAGGCAATGAGGAGTGGGGACGTCCCTGCATAAAGAAGGCCCTGGTAGGCCGTTGCGTGAATCTGTGAAAGTGAAGCCTGGTTGGCAATGGAGACCCCAGAAGACATTTGTGGTGCCAGAGCTGTGAGGCATCTACCAAGAAGGCCTGCATACAGGGAGTGGTACCAGGCCAAAAGAGATGTGTGTTGCACACAGCAAAGCTGGAGAGGCTGAGCCATCTAAGCCCTTTGGAAGTAAAGTCCCAGAAGCCAAACCTGGAACTACTAGATTTGGTGTTTGCTCTGCTGGTTTTTGGTCTTGTTTTGGTCTGGTATCCTCATTATACCTCCATTCCTCCCTTTTGGAATGGTAATGTGTATTCGGTGCCACTGTCATGTTGAGAGTATGTAATTTGTCTTTTGATTTTATAGGGGCTTACAGTTAAGATATTTCCTTGAGTCTCATAAGAGACTTTGGTCTGGGCTTTTGAATAGTATTGGGACTGGGAAAGACTATTTGGACTTTTAAGGGTGGATTAAATGCATTTTGCATTTTATATGGTTGTGAGCTTATGGGGGCCATGCTGTAATGCATCAGCAGTGTCACATGGGTCATAATGATTAAAATCTGAAGGCACCTCTCTGTGTTAGCTGCTGGCGTGGATGAACAGCAGAGACTCACCTGTGACTAGCGGGATTGTGACATGGTACAGCAACTTAGGAAGAAAGTTTAGCAAGCTCTTATGAAGCTAAACAGGCTCTTACCACACCATCCAGCAATTATATTCTTAGTTGATTTTTAAAACTTGTTTTTTATATGAAAGACACTAAAATGTTTACTTATCTGTTTTACATATAATCACCCAAATAGTAAGCTGCCATGACATTCTTGAGTAGGCAAATAGATTAATAAACGACTATATATATAAATAATATTCAACAACATAAGG
>NW_008337141.1:48689-55519 GCF_000622305.1 Nannospalax galili | reverse complement strand
TATGGCCCTGTAGGACTGCACTCACCCCCTTACAAACTTTCCAAACTCACATGATTTTATATGAGCTCCATCCCCATCTGAGGCCCTATGGACAGCTGATGGCTACTGGGGAAGGGAGACCTTGTTTTACTTAAGGGTGTGGCCCCTGGTTAGTTAACCATGCTCCTGGGCATGGTCCCACATCCATGAGTATATGGGCAGCACAGATTGGATTCCGTCGATCATTAAAAAAAAGGATACAAGGTTGGAAGGGCAGGTGGGGGTGAATCTGGGAGGAATTAGGGGAGGGATGTTGGGTGACTATGATAAAAATGTATGTATGTATGAAATTTTCAAATAATAAAAAGATTATATTAATAATCTGTCAGAGGATCTTAGGATGGTATGTGGAATGGGCTAGAGCTACTTGGCTGTGTTAGGAACGAACATGGGAGAGAGATCACCTCAACAAAGAGGCTTCAGAAAAGTAGACTTTGGGAACTTTGGAAATGAATGGAGTCTGTAGGTCTAAAGACAAAAGCTGCTGTGTACTTCACTCTTTGTAAAGCTGTTTCCCTGAGGATATGGGCTAGCAACTCTGGAAGAGCCATCTGTGTATGTAGAAAGTGACTAATTCAATGGACTGGAGAAATGGCTCAGCGGTTAAGAGCACTGGGTGCTTTTGCAGAGGATCCAGGTTTGATTCCCAGCATACATAGTGACTAACAGTCTGTAACTCCAATTCCAGGGGATCTGACACCCTCTGCCAACCTCTGCATGGGTGAACTTGCATACATGCAGGCAATACACTTGTACACAAAAAATAAAAATAATGAATAAAATATTTTTTTTAAAAAGAAAGTGACTAATGCAATGGGTGGTGGATCATGGGAAGTTACAGGAAGACTTGGGAGACAAGAATAGTTCATGTGGTAATGGATCAGAGTCTAGAATACCGTTATGAACGTATGTGTACCTTAGTGTAGATGTACAGAGATGTGTCTCTGTATGTGTGTATATACCAACAGCACTTCAGTATTAATAAGTACACTTGTGGAGGTCTTGATTTCATGCACGTGTATGTGTGTTGCATGCTCATGACATGGGGCTTCAGAGAGCCAAGCAGAACATTGGCTTTCTTACTCTATTGCCACCTGCCGTACTCCTTTGAGACGGGGTCTGTGTTTTCAGTGAGGCTGTTTAGCCGGGAAGCTCTCAGGCTCTGCCTGGCTCTGCTCCCCAATGCTGGTGCTCTAGGTACACACAGCCTTGCACAGCCTGGCATTTTACGTGGGTCCTGGAGATGGGAGCCTGGGTCTTCATGCTTATAGAGGAAGCACTCGTCCCCACTGTGCTGCAGGTCTTGTATTCTGTTCCATCTCCCATAAAAGGACTCAGATATCCATGGAGAAATGAATTTTATCACTGGGCCAGGGAATATGTAGAATGCACTTGGACGTCATATAGTACCCAGAAGTAAGAAAATGCTCAAAACCCACATGATAGGAGTGTGCCAAAGTAGACTAGTGAGAGACTTGCAGCAGCCGAAGGTGGAGCACAGTCTGAACCACAAAACGAACATATTGGATTGTAACTCGGAATGAAATGGCCTCAGAGACCACACTGCTGTAAATACATGTTTGAATAAATAAGTAGAGAACTAGAATACAAATGTCTCTTGCAGTCAAATTCCAAATAATTGATGTGAATACACACTGCCCTCCAGGAAGCTGGACAGAAGTCCCCCACTGCCAGATGAGCTGCAGATGGTGGCTTCCTCCTTGGGGGTAGAGGGTGGGGGCAGGGAGGGGGTGACGTTACATGGAGCAAATCAGAAAGTGGTACCTCAGCCCTGGAGCCTGACACATGATCAGCAGAGATGGCATGGGTGTACTGTATGAGTACTGTAGTTGGGCTCCATGGTCTTCTCTAAACTCACAGCCCAGGCACAGTTGTAACATATTATACAAATCTAAATTGGCTAAAGAAACCACCAGAGCAGTACTCAACTGTCAAGGTCATAAAAATAAGACAGATCTGAATTGGCATAGCCAACCAGAGCCCAAGAAGATAGGCTGATTAAATGTAATGTGGTGTCTTGGATACAATTTCAGGACAGAATAAGTATACTAGGTAAAAAACGAAGGAAATCTGAGCAAAGCATCAACTTAGTCAATAATAATGCATTTAAATTGGTTCATTAATTGTGATAAATTTATCGCATTAATGAATGATGTCTATAATAGAGGAAGCTGAGTGTGGGGTATATGGGATTATATTAACTGCATTTTTCTATAAATCTAAAGCGATTCTAGAAGGGCTTATAAAAAAATCTTTGTGAGGAGGCACAAGGCAGTAGACATCTTAGGAGGAACTTTGGGTGCTGGGTGTACTGTGTTGGGGTTGGAGAAACATTTTCTACTGAGTACTTTTATAGATACATTAATCTATTTGTTTTGAAGTATGAAAATATAAAACTGAATAAAATTAAAAAATTGAAGACCATGTTTCTTGGTGGAGAAGAGTAATATTCCTTCACTTTAAAAAAATATTACTACTGCATAACGAGTTCTAGGCCAGTCTGTGCTAAGAGTGAGGTCCTATTTAAAAAGCAGGGACAGGGGGACTGAAGAGATGGCTTAGCAGTTAAGAGCATGTGTTACTCTTCCGGAAGACCCAGTAACCACATCAGGCAGCTCATAACCACCTGTAACTACAGCTCCCAGGGAATCTGATGCCTTTGGTCTCTGTGGACGTCTGCACTCATGTGCACATACCCACACACAGTCACACACACACACACATAATTAAAAATAAAAGCTTTTAAAAAAGAAAATGGAGGAAATTGTAGTGAAAATTATCATCTAGAGGAGGCTGGGCGTGTATGAGTTCCTAGTAGAGTGCTTGGCTATGTACAGAGCCTTGGGTTCTATTGCAGCAGCCCCCCCGCCAACCTAGTGCGTTGAAAGGCATCCCTTACCCACATTTAGGTCCTTGCACCACATATCAGGTAGTTCACTTTTCATTAGAGGTCCTGTGGGAGACACAGCCTCCCTCAGCTGGGCCTGGGGACTGCTTTGCTCCACTCACTCCTGGGAGTCTGGAAAAGCACAATCAACAAGGCGCTGGGCCTGTTGTAATAGCCTTCTTCACCGTCACTTTCTTGGGTCTTGATTTTCCAAGTGATGGCTGCTAAGAACCGAGTGATTTCTTGTTTCCAAGAAAGCCCACCCTCAGGACAGACAGGAACATCTGAACTACCTGTTCAGGAAACAACTCCTAGGATCTAAGAACCTTCTCATTTCTTTTCATAGCTCTTTCCTTACAAATGGATCTCTTTAAAAGAATTGATTTCAGGTTTTTTCCCTTGCGTAACTAGTCAGAACCCACCCACTTGGTCAATGTGTCACTAGAGGGCTCCTGCAGAGCCTGACAAGTGTCTCTCTCACCACGCATCGAAAGCTTCTAGGCTGACCTTGGACTTGTGGTTTTCCTCTGCCACAGCCTCCCAAGTGCTGGGATTCCAGCCATGAGACCTGTCTGGCTTGAGGATGACTGTGTGTGGTTAGATCTGGATGGCAGTATGTGGTTAAGACAGGGAGGGCTTTAAAGAGTTGGAATTGCAGATCCTCCACTTTCAATAGCATACCTTTGAGGAAGAGGTCTAACCTGAGTCTGCTTTCTTCTCTGATGATGGGATAATTGTTCTATTTCTGTTCTCCTGCGTAAGGGGTTAGATTGTTTATAAAAGGCCCCAACTGGTCTCTAGCATGCAGAGAATTGTGGGTGACTCTTGGTGTGTAGCCTGTTTGGGTTGCAAACCCTTGGGAGGCAGGCACCAAGTGTGTGTATATCACACAGATGTTGGGATGATGCCGATATCAAATGTCTGGGTACACACTCCTTTCTTGGCAGGCTTACTGTCCAGTGGTCCTTGTTGCTGGGTGTCATGTTGTGAAAGTGCTTTGGTGAAGCAGGTCTTTGGTTGCCACTGGTAAAGCACACCCTCACAAGTTTCTGTTTTCTGCTTTAAAATTTTTTCTATACATGTGTAGAAAATGGTCCTTAAATGCTCACCTCGTAGTCTGTCACTTTGACATTTTTCCATGTGTGTTTACAAATCATGTCCTACTATGTGGTTTCTATTCAGTTCTTCATTTGCATATGAACTTGATCATTAAAGCATTTGAAAACATAAAGGGGCTGGAGAGAGGGCTCAGTGGCTAAGAGCACTGGCTGCCCCTGTAGAGGACCTTGGTTCAATTCCCAGCACCCACATGACAGCTAATACAGCTAATAGCCATTCATAACTCCAGTTTCATGGGATCTGACACCCTCCTTTGACCTCTCTGGGCATTGCATGACTGGGGTGCACTTACATGCATGCAGGCAGTACACTCATATACATAAAATTTAAAAAAAACATAAAAATATTCTCTGTGTCTTTCTCTGTCTTTCTGTATGTCTCTCTGTCTCTCTCTGTCTCTCTGTCTGTCTGTCTGTCTCTCTCTGTTGGCTGTGTGTGAATGTATGCTTACTATGGCACAAGTGTGGAGGTCAGAGGACAGTCTGTGGAAGGAGTTGGCTCCTTCCACTGTGGGTTCCAGGATTAAACTCAGGTCACCAGGCTTGCATGGCATGTGCCTTTACCTGCTTGGCCATCTCAGCAGTCCCTCCTCCTTGGGAAGCCTCCAGAAAGTGATGGAGCAACAGTGCTGTGTATGTGCTGACCATCGCTACTGCAATTCCAGGTTCAGTGTCTTGGACTTGATTGCTTGATAACCATTTTTATTTGGTTTTCTTTGCACAGTTTGATCATCCCAATGAAAGCAAAATACCCTTTCCCTCCCTGTCCCTGTAAATGATCCCATTGGTTGCTTTTGTGTTAGCTTTCTCCCACGTAAATGCTTGCCCTGCATTGGCTCCCCGAAGGTTCCGTGTCTTCTCCTGGGTGTCCCTGGGTCTGGGGAAGTCAGAAGTAAGCCTTATCTTTTCATAAGAACAGCAGACAAACTCCGTTTGAATTCTGGAGGCTGTAATAGAACTGTGATGTAAAGAGCTTATTTTACACTTCATGCCACAGTGTTTTATTTTCAGTAACAGCCACTCCATCATTGTCACCATTAATCTCCTGCTAGATGTTTGCATAGAGGATTTGGTAGAGAACTAATATGTAACTTTACAAAACAAAGTCACCAAGTCATATCTAAACAGGAGAAAGGGAAAGGCAAACAAATGCCTTTTCTCTGGGTAAAGGCAGGGTGTATATTCTTTTTTTAAAAATTAAGCTTATTTTTATTTTATGTGTATAAGTGTTTTACCTGCATGCATGTAAGTACACACATGTTGTGGAAGGCCAGAAGAGGGCATTGGATCTCCTGGGACTGGAGTTACAGTTGGTTGTTAGCCACCATGGAGGTGCTGGGTACTGAACTCGGGTCCTTCATATCAGCCGGTGCTCTTAACTTCTGAGGCGTATCTCCAGCCCCAGGATGTGCATTCTTAACTCTGCTTCTAAGAAGCTGCTTATTTTTATGAATATAGAAAGAAATAAGAAATGTTAAGCACTGCTGGAAATGGTTACGTTGTAAGGTGACTTCGAAGTTGTGCTGGATGCTTTAGCTGTCAACTTGACACACCTGGGTAGAGGGATCCACAATTGGGGAATTTCCTCTATTGGGCTGGCCTGTGGCCATATCTGTGGGGTATTTTCTTGGTTTTTGAATGATGTGGGAGGGCCCAGCCCACTGTGGGTGGTGCCACCCCTGGGAGGTGGGCCTGTGTTGTATAAGAAAGCAGGCTGTGCAGGGGCCAGGGGAGCAAGTCACTAAGCAGTGATCCTCCATGGCCTGTGCTCCAGCTCCTGCCTCCAGGTTCCTGCCTTGAGTTCCTACCTTGGGCCCCCTGATGAACCGTGACCTGGAGATATAAGATAAATAAACCCTTTCCTCCCCAAGTAGGTATTGATCAGGGTATTTTGTCACAGCCATGGAAAAACAAACTAGAACACAATTGTTAATGCCATTTTGTCCTAATCAAACCTGGAAAGTAGATGTTTCTGTTCTAAGCAAACCTGTGAAATCATACCAACAGCTGGACTGCATACATAAGACGGGCACAAGAAAAGCCAGCCCAAATCTCAGTACACATGGGGTGGGGGCAGGGGAGCTGAGGAAGCCTTACCCCTATCTGACAAACCATTGGCAATTGATGGCTGCTGAATGGAGAAATGGACACACGGTAACCTTCCCCTTGAAACACATGGGCCAAGCCAGCAGAGATTGGTTGAGTGGACAGAGACTGGCTGAGTGGGCAGAGGTTGGTGAACGGACAGAGGTTGGTGAGTGGACAGAGGTTGGTGAGGTGGGTGGGCAGGGATTGGGGAGTGCGTAGAGGCTGGCTGGGTTCTATAGTGCCTTTGTTTTAGGTCTGGAGTTCTGAAGTTGGTTTTCATTGTATATACACATTGCTCTGTGTAGAGGAGTGAAGCAGGGGCACAGGAGTCTGTGCATGTCAGGACTTAGGTAACAGACAATTCTTCAGACTAGGAAGGCACTTGGCACTGAAATCTAAAGATAAAAACATTGTTTTTTCTGAAGTCTGAGGTTTTCTGCCCGTTGCTATCTCCTCAGCCTCTGTCACTGTCTACGCTCCCCTTCTCTTAGACGTTTGATTATGCACATAAGTGAGAGGAAGCAGTATTTATCTTTTCTTATCTGTCTTATTTCACAAGCATGATGTCCTCTATTTCTTTCCATATTGCTGAAAATGACAGAGCTTCTTTTTTTCCCCTAAGGCTGTCACTGTTTGCTAATGACATGCTCTTATGCAGAGAAGGCTATAAAGACTCC
>NW_008337141.1:9937-48539 GCF_000622305.1 Nannospalax galili | reverse complement strand
TATCTGGCCAGAGACCTCGGGCATTTAGAAAAGATGTTCTTAAATTATAGTTTCAATTTTTAAAGGTCAAAAGCCTGTATACTTGTAGTTAGCATTCCAATTTCTACTACTATATAAAAATAGATCTCATTCTTTTCATGTTCATAAATTCTATGGGTCAAGAATTTGGACACGGCCAAGGAGGGAAAGTTGACCTCTGTTTCATAATGTTTGCGGCTTCAACCGGGGGTGGGGGTGGGAGCTGATGGCTGGAGAAGCCATCTGAAGGTGTTTCCGTGCACACCGCTAGTGTTTATACCGATTTCTGTCTGAGGTCCCAGTTACTGTGTGCACAAGACAACTGCATGCTGCCTCCTCACTGTGACTTGGGCATCCTCCCAGCATGGTGCCCTCAGGATAGTTAGACCTCTTAGAAGGTGACTGGGGGCTTCATGCACAAGTGTTCTGGTATAAGAATTGAAACTGTTCATGTATTCATGACCCAGCCCTGGAAGTCACCAAGCATTACAAGGTCACCCAGTTCTATGATAGTACTTCTCCTTCAGGGAGAGGGATGTCAAGATGGCTTCACAGATGAGCATATTGTGTCGGAGATACTGCTGTGGTTGTCCTTGGAAATACAATTTGCCATATGAGAATGGGGGCATTTGATGGCAGTTATGTCATGTAGAAGGAGAGGACTGTGTGTGTACTTCCTGCCATCTCCTTCTATTTATAGACTGGCAGTAGCTTAGTACCATGGTTGCTCCTCAGTTTTCTGTTTTTCTTTTCAGATTCATGATCATTGCATTTCTCTTTAAAGACTGAAAATAGTCTGAAAGTCTGAGTATGTTCACTTGCGTCTGTATGTCTGTGTTTGCATCTCAGTTCAGTGTTAGCTTCTAAGAAGATCTGTAACTCCACATAGTCCTTTCCAGACCCAGGCTACTTATTGCATCGAATGGTGCCACCGACTCCTCCACTGAATCCTCTGCAGCTGCCACGGGGAAGACACAGACTTTCTTGACTACCCAAACAGGCACCACCTCTGCCTATTTTGTTCGTTACAGCTACTCATGTGGTCCCTTCTGGATTTGACAGGACATCTAGACTGTGGCCAGGGAGAAGCACAGGGCACGGCACTAGCAACGTCTGCTGTACCTACTTCTGTCTTCCCAGTCCAGGCAGCTAAGGAGCCTAGAGCTTGAACCTTAACGGGAGTGTCAAGGATTGAATGAAACTAAGTGGCAATCATTCAGTTTATTTTCAAAATATGTCAGTTTGTGAAGGATGAAATATAGGAATTTAGACCAGAGCTGGACCTGAAAGATTCTTTAGTTGAATTGTACAAAACTGTTTTTGGAAGTGGATTATTTTTGTCCAAATGGAATCCTTCAGAAGACTCAGTTTACCTCAGAGGCGAAGGCAAAGCTTCACTAGTTGAAAGAGGTTGTGGTGCTCCTCATCTTTCCTTTTATAGATACTGTGGTGGTTTGAATGACCCGTGTACCTCATGGGGTCATATATTGGAACACTTGGTCCCCAGTGGGTGCTGTTTGGGGACATTATGGGACCTTTAGGAGGAGCAGACGTGCTGGAGGAAGTATGTCACTGGTCGTGGGCTCTGAGCATTTATAACCCCACCCCACTTCCAGTTCCTGCTCTGTGTGTGGTTGGAGGTGTGATCTCTGATAGTCCCTCTCTGATCGCCTGCTGCCACATCTCCCCCCACCATTATGGATTCTCTCTGGAGTTATAAGCCAAATAAACTCTTTTTTTCTGTACATTGCTTTTGGTCATGCAGTTTTATCACAGCAACAGAAAGTAACCAACACAGATTCATGGCATGCTAGGGCTCTGTGGGTAAGATTCAATCACTAGAAAGACCAGAGAAACTGAGGCACAGTAGGACAGGACATCGACTCTAGAAACAGTGCTTTTATAATTGATGTTTAAAGTTGACTTCAGACTCAGTGTTCACAGGAGGTACTGTTAGGTACTTACATTGCCATCTACTTGGACAGGGTGACATTGCCTCTCTCTTGCTGCATGAGGATTCCTAGCCTGGTTTAGGGTGTACCATACCTGCTTGGTGCCCCTGCTTCTCTATTATCCCAGCACTGGGCAGAGGACTAGGCTTGGAGAAGAGCTTCCTTCCATTGGAACTGCTGCAGCATTTCTAGTCAGCTTGCTGACATGTATCTGAGGAGTGGGCTGAAACCAGGGTTTCAGGAGGGTGACTGGCAACATGGGGACCATGGAGGTGGGGAGGAACCCGAGTGTCCCTGAACTTCTTGACCTCTGATCTTAACCTGATCACTGTCCTCAGAGAGAAGCACTGTGGTGGAAAGACTATGCCTGAGCCCTTGAATTAAGCAGACCTGGACGTGAATCTTAGGACTGGAGGCAAGGCACACCATTGCTTTGAGTTTCACTTTTCCCATTTATAATATGGCTTTAATAGTAACTACCATGGATCACCACTGCAAATGTTAGAGAGAATATATTTGGAACACTTGATGCAATGGAAAGCAAAGGCATGCTCCTGTTGGATGCACAGTTTGTTGTCTGCACACCTAGGTTCAACTCACAGTTCTGTTCCCTGCAGCCTGTATGAGCTTCAAGTCTTTATCTACAAAATGAGGTAGTGATTGAATGTATGGATTTGGGTTGAGGCATGAAATATGGACTGTTCTTGTTTGAACACATCTAGTCTTGGTCTATTCTCCATGAATTAGAGATGATAATTGTTGGTAATTTTTAAGGTCATTTTGAGGATTAAATCAATAAATGTTTGCAGAACAATGCCCAGCCTATTGTTAGTGCTACGGAAGAGTTTGTTAAAGAAAACATAAAATATGCATCAAAAGTTTGTGGTGTGAATTATTTTTATATGAAATGCAAAGACTTAATGGAAGTTCATATCAGTACTCAATAAATATCAGCTATTATTATATAGCTAAATGTTAGCTATATTTCTGTTGAAATTGTTATCACTCAAAAGGTAGAATTATCTTTTATTGAGGTCCTAAAAAATCATAGGGACAATTCTGAGGAACCACTTTTCTTCATCCCGTTGGGATATTTTTAGGATTTGGGGAGTGGTCCACTCAGGTTCTCTGTCTGCAGGTACAGTGATAGAAAGTAGATCAGTGCCCTGCTTGGTACTCTGCCTATTCTGAGCATCTTTCCAGAGTCAAACATGGGTAGGTGTACAGCCTTGCTTTGTAAAGTCCATCTTGTATTGACCTCTGCCTCTGACTCTCACCGAGCAACTGCTTGCCCAGTCATTGAGAGGTCACCATTGGAGCATGACAAGGCACAGCCCAGACCCTCAAGCTCCTTTTGGTTTGGCGTGTGATTCTTGCAGATAATACCTGTATCCCATCTGGAGGAAATCCAGAAAAGAGAGCTTATATAAAACACCTCCTGCCTATCCTAATGAAGAAAACCAATGCTGTCATTAAAAATGAACATCTGTTTCCCTGCTATGGTGTGCACAGAAAGAACGTGTTCTTATGCAGTAGTCACTTTATCATTTTGACTATATCTACCCTTGTAGCCTCTGATGTCCTCATACTTATTGTTGCTGTGGCAAAATACTTGACAAACAATGTAAGGAAGGAAGTCCCAGATGGAGGGTACAGTCCCCCATGCAGGGAAGCTGGGACACACATGGAGGGACGGTCCCCTGTGCAGGGAAGCTGGGACACACATGGAGGGACGGTCCCCCATGCAGGGAAGCTGGGACACACATGGAGGGACGGTCCCCCATGCAGGGAAGCTGGGGCACACATGGAGGGACGGTCCCCCACACAGGCAAGGTGGGGCACACATGGAGGGACGGTCCCCCATGCAGGGAAGCTGGGGCACACATGGAGGGACGGTCCCCCACACAGGCAAGGTGGGGCACACATGGAGGGACGGTCCCCCACACAGGCAAGGTGGGGCACACATGGAGGGACGGTCCCCCACACAGGCAAGGTGGGGCACACATGGAGGGACGGTCCCCCACACAGGCAAGGTGGGGCACACATGGAGGGACGGTCCCCCATGCAGGGAAGCTGGGGCACACATGGAGGGACGGTCCCCCACGCAGGCAAGGTGGGGCACACATGGAGGGACGGTCCCCCACACAGGCAAGGTGGGGCACACATGGAGGGACGGTCCCCCATGCAGGGAAGCTGGGGCACACATGGAGGGACGGTCCCCCACGCAGGCAAGGTGGGGCACACATGGAGGGACGGTCCCCCACACAGGCAAGGTGGGGCACACATGGAGGGACGGTCCCCCATGCAGGCAAGGTGGGGCACACATGGAGGGACGGTCCCCCACACAGGCAAGGTGGGGCACACATGGAGGGACGGTCCCCAATGGAGGCAAGGTGGGGCACACATGGAGGGACGGTCCCCCGTGTGTGTGTGTGTGTTTGTGTGTGTGTGTGTGTAAAAATTTCAGAATGGATACGTTGGCATTAAGTTTGGGAAAATTGATAAAATAATGACTTGCATGACCTTGATCAACCTATACTATTTGGAATTATTGTTCTCAAATTTAATTTCCAACCGTACCATGAAATTCAGATGGTCCCATGAAATTGACCTTTAGTTCATGGTAAACCGGGTGAGCCCGCTACTCCAGTCTGGTCCTTGAGGAGTTATTCAAATGCAGCCTAGCATGTAAGCAAAGGCTTTTGTTTTAACATTCCTGTGTGGGAACACACAGGAAAGGTTTGTGTTCATAGAGCTTTGGGTGAAAGGACTGGGGTGTTGGTCAGTGAAAGTCAGTGAGAATGTGAGGGTGTGTTCACAGCTGCACATGGCCCAGAGCAAGGCAGGGACAGCGTTGCTGCTCTTTGCACTGGGTGGCGTCTGCACCAGGGCCTTTATTCCTGGTGCCTCAGCGATGTGCAGAATCAACTGGTTCTGTGCCTGCAGCATGGGGACCTACATGAGGCAGTATCTAGACAGAAGAGGAAGGAGGTGTTGTTTTCCAAAAGGGGTTAATAGTTAACAGTCCAGGTGGGAGGCAGGAGGGTAAAGGGAGAATAGGGCCCTGAACAAACAAAAACGAAACCCAAAAAACTTGATGAGGGAAAATCATGGCTGCTTTGAAGTATCTGCCAGGCAGGCAGAGCAGTTCAATGGACAGCTCCCTTGAATGAGGTCCACGGTTAGGGGAGAAGTGCCGCTCACAGCCTTGCCTGGTGGGTCTTTGTCACTCTTAAGCTGCAGCCCCTTCCTGTCTGGACTCTCAGGAGACTCCAAGCAGGAGGGGCTGTCGGGACGGATGGTCCTCAGAGGGTTGCTGTAGTTGCCCCACCTCCCTGCCTCTCCTCAGGCGGGTACCATGTGGCTGCTCGTTACTGCCCACCGTGAAGCATCGCACTTGTTTCCCTAACCGTGAGCAGCGGGCGGGAAGCACAGCAGCACCCATCGCGGTCTGTGGCTGTCTTTCCAGCACCTGACACAGTCCACAGCACAGCTGCTTAAACTTCAGAGTGCTCATGAATCATCCAGGGGTCCTACTGACATGCAGAGTCTGACTCAGTAGGTCTGGGGTATTGAGGAGCAGCAACCTCACACTGCTGGGCTGTAGACATGTTGTTTTGCCTTTTCATCACTGTGACCAAATACCAGACAAGCAGGGAGCATCGACGGGGGCCCATAGTTTCAGAGGTTTTAATCCAAGCCAGCTGGCTCCATTGCTGTGGCCTCTGGTCAGATGGTGGGAGCAGGTGACAAGGGAGGGTGGCCATTCACCTTATGGTAGAAGGGGAGAGAGGAGAGAGAGAGAGAGAGAGAGAGAGAGAGAGAGAGAATATGAATGAATGAACTTGGGCCAACTTTCCAGCTCAGTGGCAAGCTTCCATCACCTAGGCCCACCCCAGTAGTGCCAGCATATTATAAATCAAGGGATCAATACACCAATAAAGTCAGACCTCTCTATTGGATCCATGAGCTGGCTACCAAGTCTTCAGCAGATGAGCCTTTTGGGGGAAAGCTTCATATTCAAATTACAGTGCCACATTGGGTGATACGGCTCTCTTTCAGATCATGGGGTTCCCTACCATGCCACAGCTGAACCCCATCAGATCAGTGATTGCCTCCTCCAGGTTGCTGTCAGGACCTCACATCTCTATCAGTGGAGTTAGCATCTAGAAATACTGCCATAGTCCCCTCTCATCCCCATGGAACCAGTTTGACCGGATGTTCCTTAGCTCCACAGTGTCTTCGTCATCTCTGGGGCCACTTCAACAGTCGTCTAACATATTCTTCAGACACACATCATCCTGATTTGTATCCAAGTTGTTGGAGATGCAGTACCTCTGAATGTGTGCATGATTCTGTCAGAAATGTCACCCAAGATACAAGTATCCACTTGTGCAGCATGGGAGTAGGTTTCTTTCTTTGTAGCTACATATTTGTGATTACCACAAGGTAATCACTTACTCCTGTGCTTTGTAAAGTGATCTTTAAATGATCTATTTATAACACATTAAGCACTTGCCTAATGAGGCCTTAACCCCAGGAACAGTGATTGAATCTGGTTAAATGTACTTAGCCCCTCCTTATGACTCTGCCAGCCAGCCCAGTATGCATTCTAATCGTTCTTAAGTCCTTTCAAAGTCATGTCCCTTCTCCCAGGAGTCTCTTTTTGGTCAAAATAAAGTAATTGAGAGATCTCTTGTGATGTGTGGATATTAGTAAGGTCTCACACAAGGTACGTTTCTGTACTGGAGATGTGTCCTCCTGTGGGGCAGAGGTGTTATATCTGACCATGTGGGAATTCACAATTAAAGTAGCAATGGAAATGCCCACCTTGAAGAATTCACAGAGGGTGAGGCTCACAAAGGCACTTGGCCTTTCCCCAGCATGCTTGGTAATGGCAATGTCCCCTAGCTCCTCCCTTGTCACTTGTGGGCTCCTTTCTTTTTTAAAACTTATTTATTTTTGCTTCTTTTTGTGTGCATGAGTGTTTTGCCTGCATGCATGTAAGTGCACTGTGTACATGAAATGCCTGCAGAGACCAGAAGAGGGTATCAGATTCCCTGGAACTGGAGTTACTGATGGGTATTAGCCATCATGTGGATGCTGGGACTCGAAACCAAGAGCAGCCAGTGCTCTTAACCGTTGAGCCATGTCTGAAGACCTACTTCCTGTTTTTAGTGGGGGAGGGACACATTTCACTCGCTTCTTTTCTAATCTCAAGGCTTCTTGGTAGAGGGACTGATACTTCAGGCCAGTTTCTATTCCTTTTCTGAGTATTCAGTAGAGGCACGTTGAGTTGAGCGAATTAATAAATGACCAAGTGATCTCTAATGTCTTTTGTTTGTTTTTTTGAGACAGGGTCTCCCTGTTGCCCCAGCTGGCTTGGAACGCATTATGTAGACCAGGCTGGCTTTGATCTCACAGAGATCCAACTGCCTCTGCCTCCCGAGTGCTTGGACTCAAGGTGTGTGCCACCACACCCAGCTTCTAATGTCTTCTTGACTTAAATTCTCTGGTTTGATTCTTCTAAAATGTGTTAGCTGCTTCAAAGAAATTTAAGAGCTTCCTTAAAATAAATGTTAAGGGATTTCTTCCTTTAGAAAATATGCATTATAGTAATAACTACTGATTAGCATGTCACAGAATGCCATGGGAGATGAAGTAGAGAGGGTGTGGCATGCTGGTATGTGGCTGGTCACAAGGGGAGGCCGTGATAATGACAGTGAGGACAACATCCAGAAAAGCCGTGAAAGGAAGTCTGTCACCCATGGAAGTCCCAGCCCCGGAGAGTGACTAAGGAGTGTCCCTAAAGTATGACTAACCTTAGACTACATTCGTGGCTCCAAGAATTTCTCATGGGTTTGGAAAACATAAGACCCTTCTTAGGAAAGAAAATCCACTTACATGTTTCACACTGTGACACTCTGAAGTAGAGATTTGTCCATGAGCAGTTCCATGTTCCATCCATCCCCTGTTCATCACCCAGAAATTGACATCCAGTTAAAGCACATTTTTGTATAGAAGGAAGAAAGAAAAAGAACTTAAATTGCAACACTGAAAAGATTAGTGAAGTCCAACCCAACTTTTATTTCTCATTAGTTCTTGAAAAAGTTTAAATGACAGTTCTGAAAGTAAACGTCAATAAATCCTTTCCACACAAATGGCCCTTTTCAGTCAATAGAAAGAGGGTGAACTGCACTTTTAAGTATTTAAGAGATGCTGCTTGCAGATTTGCTAATTAACTTATGGGTTTTGCCTCACCGCAGACCCATTGATCTCCGTGTCAGATGCTCAGGGTGATGCAGAAGGCCACTCAGACAGCAGGTGGATTGGGTTCTGGATGGCACCATTGATTTCAGGTCATGGCCCTCTGTGTTGTGTTTAGCTAATTTTAGATTCTGAGAGAGTTGGTAATAAGGGGTGGGAGCTGATGAGTACAAGGATATTCACAACTAAAATAAAACAAACCCTTGATCTTTACATCCAGCTATTTTGAACTGGAGAGCAGCGGCCTGAGGGATGAGATCCGCTACCATTATATGCATCGTGGGAAGCCCAGGATGGAGGCCCTTCCCTACCACATGGCGGACGGACAGTGGCATAAGGTTGCGCTGTCAGTGAGCGCTTCTCACCTCCTTCTCGACGTGGACTGTAATAGGTATGTTTGACTTTGATCTTTACCCTTAAAACCCTGTCCTGTAAAGGAAAGGGGGAAAATGCCAACCCCCTTTCAAAACTTGCCAGGAAACCATAACCAAGGGACCTTAATTGTCATTTAACATGCTGAATGGGCCATTAGTTATGCTGAAATATCCAACTGTAATTTGGTAAGAAAACAGTTCATTAAGATGGAACAGATGTAGGAAAGGTTGATTACAGACTGGGGACTCTAAGTGTCCCTCAGTGAGCTCTGGACACTGGTTGAACATCCATTGAGCTGTGATCACAGTTAACAGTGATAGATTGCCATTGAGTTCCTTCCACTCAGGAGCCAATAAGTCAGTCTACCTTAGAATGAATCCCAGAAGCCTCTGCTGTGGTGGTGGCAGCTAATTCCATTTTACCTCATCAAGTGCAGTTTTGTTGAAGTATTGTTTTCAAAATGGAGCCTTCCTGAGGGAGTGTTCTTTGACTCTTTTGCAGTGGGGGCCATCTTTTCTCCACAGAGAGAGGGGCCTGCTAGCTTGTCAGAAGATGGCAAAACTATGGAGGGGGTGGGGTTCACAGGACGCTGTGGGCTGTGGGGAGGTGGAGGTGCATTTCCCTGTGTCTGTCTGCAGGCTGGTTCACTGATATAGCTGAGGGAAGAAACCACGGGTCTGCTACGGCATTTGGAGCAAAGGGACAGCTGGGTAATGCTGGTGGGGGGTGTTTGGATCTACAGAACCCACTGAAAATCCTTATGCATAGTGACAGAGGCTAACGATAGAGGCTCTCTCTCTCTCTCTGTATTCTAAGCAGTTCTCATACATTTCTGTCTTCAGTAATGACGTCATCAAAGTGAAGCTACTGTCCAGCTGTAGGTGTCTCCCAGGGCCAGGGGTGAAGGGACAGGGATGTTGGGAGCAGCCTCCCATCTAAGGCTATTTCCAGGGCAATCAGAGTGCGCTCACCACCCCAGCAGCCCAGCTCGGCCGTCTCCTCTAGAATGCTTGGAGGCAGGAGAGGGGTGTCAGGATCCAGACAAGGCTTGTCTCAGGAGACTTGATCCATCTTGATAGATCTAGTTAAGATGCTTCCCAGACACCCAAGGTCTTTCCACTTCAGGAGCATAGCATAGCTATGTCTGAAAAAGGTTTCCATGGGAACCACGGGTTCTTTTTACCCAGCAGACCTGGCCAGGCAGCCTGGATGAAGCCAGCCCTCAGCTGTCCTCTCCATTTCTACCTTGAAGAGCTCACTGTGTTTTTCCAGTTCCTTAGAAACAAAGTGGCCTGTTAGGTAGCTCTCCTTTATCTGTGATTCTGAATGGGCAATTAGGTGTGCTGAAATATGCTCAGCACTGGGGCTGCAGGAAGGAGACTGCAGAGGGAAGGAGCCACCTAGCCTCCTAAACTATCAGCCAGGTTGGCCGTTTTCAACATGCTGCCCGAGGTGCTACTATCTCCCTGCCACGCGTTCTATGCACCTTTGTTCCAAACGCTTTACTATTTCTTGACATTGTTCACTTTGAGGAAGAGAAAAAGGAAGTGTCTGCTGTTAGCTGCACACTCAGGATTCCACCTCCTGTGATGTGCTCTCTCTCTCCTTGGCCCAGTGCTTGACTGTAAGTTCAGGCGGGGTAATGTCTTTACATTTCAGTATCTTCTTTTGTAAGAGGGAGAATTAATGCTCACACACAGTTAGCAATTCTAAGTGATGTTTTAGCCAATGATAAGCTCCTAGGTCATGTCCCCAGGATGATGGATGTTTGTCACCACCTGTGTGTCACAGGTACTCCTGTGATGACACATCACGCTGCACGTATTCATAAGCAAAATGGTAAATATCCTGAGCAATCCTTAGACCTGTGCTGCTCAAAGCACATGTCTTTGTTGGCCTTTCATTGTGCACATCTGTGGCACCTCTGACCTTCCCACCAAGCTTCTTCCAGTATTTATCCTTCCGGCTCCAGCGGCCTCTTGGTCAGGATAGATGGAAGTGGGCAGGAGCTGCTGGGTTGCTGCCGCTTACACAAATGAGCAAGGGGATTCTAGTTTGTCTGTTTTAACTATTTATTTTTATATATTTTTCACTTTTTGGCTTGTGGCTAATATGTAAGATCTTATGGGAGAAACTTATGTGACTATTCTAGTTAATGATTCCAGGGCCCGAAGCACAAGTATATTTCTAGATAACTTGGTGGGTAACAGACCCAGAAAGAAAGGCAGAGCCATAGGAGAGATAAATTTTGTTTTTTATGAAGGAAAAGTCTGGAAGCACAGGCCCGCAAATTGACTGTGGCATAAAATTACCTGGGGGGACTTATTAAAAAATGTGGATAACCTGGCCTATCTCTGACCTGCTGGATCAAATTCTCTGAAGGTGGAACCTAAGAAGATCCATTAAAAAATTTTAGCTAACACGCAGTGTTTGTACACACGGGAACTGTGTAATTGATTACTCAGGTGTACAGTGTATTTTGAAACCTTCAGCATTTCTGTATATTGTAGAATCTTTGGATTCTTCTAGATATTTTGAAACATAAACTGCTACAGACAAAATTAGCCCACTGTACTACAGAGTGCTAGAATTAATTCATCCTATCTTTCTTTTCTTTATTTAACCCTGCCCTGGGTGCTTCCTGACCTCTAGGGAGCACAATTCCATTCTCTTATTCCAAGACCAACGTTTTTAGCTTCCACAAATGAGTGAGAAGGTGAGGTATTTGTCCTACTGTGGCTGGATTATTTCACCCAACCTAAAATTCTCTGTTTCCATCTATAGTGCCACAAATGACAGGATTTCCTTCTTATGGGTGGTGAATATCCTATTGCACAAATATTTTAAGAAGCTTTCCCTATAGTTTTGTGTGTTGGTGCATGTCTGGCATTTCAGAGCCGCTGGTGTAACAGAGGGGGAGGTGGTAGGGAAGATGAGTTCCAGTGCACGAACCAGGGCTTGGAACACAGGCGTTGATTCACAGCCCTATGGAGGAGAGGATAAAGGATGCAGTGGTGTGCAGTGCAGGAAACAAGCCGTTCCTCTTCTCGAGTCCCTTCTCAGCCAGCACAAGCCGACCTTAGAGCATCAGGGGCTTTCTATAGGTACCAGGATGCTGAGGCCTCTAGTTCATGTGGCTGCCCTCATGGGTGTGAACATCACAGAGGCTCACCCCTCCCTCCCAGCTGCACATTTCCTTCCGCCCAGAGGTGCCTGTTTTGTTTTCTAATTCTTCTTACCTTGTCTTTTTCTTCAACACTAACACACTGGAGTCCTGATGGTTAGGTGGTGATACCATTTGAGTGCTGACTCTGCTCAGCCAAGAGCCTGGATCAGAGGCAGGAAGTCTCTCCTTTCTAGTGTGTTCCTTTCACATGTCCACACTGCTCTCTTGGACATCGGGAAAGATCTGGAAAGATGTGGACTGGTACCAGGGAGAGACCCGTGTTTATTGATCCTCCGCTCCCAGTTAGGCTATGCGCTAGGATTAATATTTCTTACAATAACCACATAGTCACTGTATTATTAGGCCTGTTTTACAGATTCAGAAACAGAGGCTTAGACGAGGTAGGTCACTTTCAGTCAGATGAGCATCGAAACAAACCTTGACATGGAACTGCCTCCCAAATCTTAGCCTCTCTGCCACCTTCATAGAGTACTCACATTATGTACTGTCCAAGATGAAGTCACAGCCCCAGGGAGTCTTTCCAGGGCAAAGATTCTGCAGAGGATTAGAAATGCCTATAAAATCAACAAGCCTATGAAATGGGAGAGAATCTTTGCTATACTTCAGACCAGGGATTAATATCTAAATATATAAAGAGCTGCAAAAATTAAACACCAGAAATCAATGAACAGACCAAGGAACTGAACAGACAATTCTCAACAGAAAAAAAACAGGACTGGAGAAATGGCTCAGCAGATAAGAGCTCTGACTGCTCTTGCAGAAGACCTGGGTTTGGTTTCTAGCACCGACGTGATGGTTAACAACTGCCTGTAACTCCAGCTCTAGGGGATCTGACACCTTTTCTAGACTCTGTGTTCATTGTACATGTGGCTGCACATACATACATGCAGAAAAAACAGTCATACATAAAACAAAAATAAATTAAAAATTTTAAAAGGAAGAAATAAAAATGGTCAAAAAACATCCTTAGCTATCAGGATTTAACCTGCATCAGACAAATACAGATTAAAACTACATTGAGATTCTATCTCATGCCAGTCAGAAGGGCTATTATCAAGAAAACATATGACACTAAATGTTGGCAAGGATGTGGAGAAAGGGAAGCCTTATTCACTCTTATTGGGCATGCAAACTGGTGTATCCACTATGGACATCAGTATAGCAGTTTCTCAAGAACCTAAAGATAGAGCTTTCATACAACTAAGCACTACTATCCAGGGGAAACCCCCGAGCGTGCTCTGTCTTACCTGAGAACCTTCATATGACCAAGCACTACCGTCCAGGGGAAACACCCGAGCATGCTCTGCCTTTCCTGAGAGACTACCTACTGCTGCGCTGTTCACAGTAGCAAGGTAATGGAACCAGCCTAGACGTCCATAAGCTGCTGAGTGGGTGACGAAAATGTAATACATATGCACGATGGAGCTTTATTTAGCTGCAAAGAAAAATAAAATTATGAAATTTCCAGGAAAATGGGTAGAATGAGAAAATACATTTAGTGAAATAACTAGGTCCCATAAAGCTGAAAACCATAGGTTCTTAGAGGTCAGATCAGTAGAAAGGCCCCTGAGGGACAAAAAGGGGCTTTAAGGAAGGTTGTGGAAAAGGTAACAGAGCATATGTACCATGAATGTGAACAGGAAGAACATGGGGTGCAGATGGGTGCAAGCTGGAGGCTGAGCAGGAGGATGGGAGCGAGGGCAAGAAGGCACAGGCAGGACCATTATGGAAATGCAGAGACAGGTGTGCTCCTTTGTATGCCAACTAGATAACACAATAAAGTTTACTGTATTAAATCTCACACACCCAGGCTGAGGTACCACTGCAGGAGAGGGGCAGGAAGACTGTACGAGCCACAGGAGGAGGCGCATGACCCCAAGGAGACAGTCTTACAGCCCCTGGGACCTGCTCATAGGAACCTACAGCAGTGGTGTCAGCATGCAAAGACCTTGCAAACTCAGTCAGACAAAAACCCAGCATAGAACTGGGGAAATGGGAGCAGACCCCAACATAAACTGAAGAATCATGGGCAATTGGGTGAGGGAGAGTTGCTCTTCTTTGAGGGCAAGACTCTAGATAGGCTGACTAGGCTCCAGTAGATGAACTTGCACCGAGGGACATGTGGACACACTAACTTGACTCAATAGGCCTTACCATATGTGCAAGAATGCATGAACTCTGGAGGGGTGTGGGGATAGGGAGGGCATCTAAAGATGATTAAGATGTTTTGTGTGAAATGCTAAGAAATCCAATAAAAATATACATTGAGAAAACATTTAAAAGGTAGAAGGATTTCCTAGGCAATTGCATTATTATGAAGTACTTTACCATGGCAGGATTTTCTTCTTTTTATAAAAAGGTTAGAATTGAGAAATGGAGCTAATTGCACAAATTGTCACAAGGAAAGAGTTACTATTTTAGTCGGTCGTTAGCACTCACTGCTGCTACTCAGACTTGTGTTTTTCACTTGCTTCAGCTGTTCAGCAGGGCCCAGTTAGCAGCTTAGAGTGAGGCAGCAGGCTATGTCAAGCAAACATCATCAGACAACCCATCCTGTTGGGCAGCTAAGCTGATTATCTCTACTGCCTTATGTTGGTTTTTCTTTTATCTGCCTTTTAATATTTTATATATTTTTATTTTATTTTGTGTGTATGAGTGTTATTCCTGCATGTATGTAAGTGTGCTCATGTTGTGTAGCACCTGTGAAGATCAGAAGAGGTTGTCAGATCCCCTGGAGCTGGAGTTACAGATGATTATAGCTGTCATGTGGGTGTTGGGATCTGAACCTGGGTCCTCTGCAAGAGCAGCCAGGGCTCTTAACCACTGAGCCATCTTTGCAGTCTGTTGCCTTTTATACTAATAATTTTCAGCACACTTATAGGCAGCCAGTGGTTGCGGGGAGGACAGGCTTATGATGTCCTGCTTTTGGCCGTTTACGGCCACTGAGGTAGGGAGGGTATTTTCTTCAGTGGTGTAACCACTTATAAGTTGCCCGTGTGCCTGTAAATAACCCCTTTACCTGTGCTCATGTAAGCAACTCCACTTAAATTCTTTGGGTCATCCAAAGAGAAACACATACAAAAAGACATGAAAGTAGACAGGGGTTTAGTTTGGAAGAGGCATGGGATCAGTAGGATAGAAGGGTGAGAGATGACTTCATCAAAATGTGTGCTAGTAAAAGTAGTTTGCAGGGATTCCTATATTAATTTAACCCACCAAGGGCTCAGAGAGCATTGTGGAAGAGGGGGCGGAAAGATTGTAAGAGCCAGGGAGGAGGTGCATGACCATATGGAAATAGAGTCCCAGAAGCTCCTGGAACCCTGCTCATATGAACCCACAGCAATGATGTCCACACACACAGGACCCATGCAAACTCAAGCAGACCCAAACCCAGCACAGAACTGGGGAAATGAACAGCAGGCTCCAATCTTATCTGAAGAAATATTGACAACTAATTACTGCTGGGTGAGGAAGAGCTGATCTTCCTCAGTTGAGAGACTCTAGATAGTCTGACTAGACCTCAGTAGATGAACTTGCACTGAGGGACATCTGGGGATACTAACTCAACACCACAAGCCTTAACACAAAAGACAGATTGTATGAGTTCTGGTGAGGGAGGCTATGGCAGGGTGCCAGTGAGGAAGGGGATGTAGAAGTGATTAAGATTGATTGAGCTGTTCTGTATGAAATACACAAAAAATTCAATAAAAAATTAAAAAAATAAAAATAGTTGCCAGAGGAGCTGAGAACAAGATCTGAACTGACCTCCCTCCCACCTGCCCTAGGCATTTTCAGCTCACATGACAGCCTATGCCTATGACTCGGAGGGCAGACCCTATGATCACTGGTATTCTAATAAGTGACCTTGGGCTTTTCCTATTCACCATCAACAGATTTTCTTTACTTTATTTGATGACTTTTAATTTTCAGTCAAGTTAATTTGCTGGGCACACACACCATCTCTGCTGGGTATGCAGGTTTCAAAGAAACAAAAATCCTTCCTATTATGAAGTCCATTGCTTCTTCATACATTACCTGAAAATCATTCTGAAATGATTACTCCTTCCACCTTTACTGACTCTTGTCCTGGATATCAGGGGCAGCCTAGGCTCAGACCAAAGCTCATTAGGGCAGCTGAGTACTTGTGAGGGCTCAAGATAGTCACTTCTTCCCTCTTGGTCTTCAAGCAGTAGGCTGAGCTGAGCAGTGAAGGGATGGGCTCACAGAGCTTTCCATTCAAATAGTGCATCCACACGGCCTTCTGCCAGCACATTTCACAGAATGCGGACGTCCTCAAAGTTGACATGCTTATGCCTCATGCTTGGAAGATTCCTAAGGACAATTTATCACATTTCAACAGACCTCTGAAAATTTATATTTTAAATTTTGAATTATGTTTTTTATGTGAGTGGGCGGTGATGGTACCCCGTGTGGAGGTCAGAGGACAATTTGTGAGAGTTGACTCTCCTTCCACCATGTGGGCTCAAGGAGTTGGACTCAGGTGGTCAGGCTTGGCAGCCAGGGCCTATACCTGCTGGACTTTCTTGCTGGTCCATAGACCTCTGAATTCTTGTTCTGACTTTACAAGCAAGCTTGGCGCGTGCACACATGTACACAGCTCGACTGCCACCATGAAAGATAGTTGGCTCAATGATTATACTCTAGATGATAAACTTATTAGATTTTAGTTTTTGGCACATGCTATTTATTAACACAGAGCACATCCAACGTTTGCATTTAGCTGATTTTGTAATGCATGTAGAATTGGAAACTAAACTTACTATAAATCACAGAATAAGTCAGTAATTCACGGTTTCTGTCCAACATTTCAGAGTGCTTTCAGGATATGAGCATCTGTTTTTATATGTAGAATTTTCATGATGAAATACGTTGATATGCATCTTCCTTCCAGGGAGCTGAAGTATCTACAAATATTGTCTTATTAAACCACTCATTCCTTCAGGAAGTTAAGCCGTTTGTACAATGCACTACGTGAGTTTTATACAAACACTACTGCACTGTGATGGGGGAAATGAAGAGATGATTAGTAAAGGTCAGGGGTCTGTGGAGAGCAGCTAAGACTCTGAGCTCCCTGCTTGATATAGTCTTCACATAACAGAAATGCATGTCACTGCTCATTAGTGAAATTCATTAAAATAAAACGAGGTGGCTGGCATATGCCTCATTCCAACTAAGACAACAGCTCTAGATTTTATGTCTAGGAAGATCATGAGCAAGCTCGCCAGAAAGGACTTATCAATGCTTAAATTGAAGGAACAATACTGGGCAATACCATAGGACAGGACACGATGGTCGCTGAATTCCTGGTGCAGATAATCAGGCCTGGAGATCCCAGGGGAGCTCCTGAACTGTGCAGCGGCCATGCTGTTTGTCACCATTCTGGTGCGATGTATGACAGTTTCTGAAGCTTAGGTTAAGTCACAGTGTGAGCTGTCAGTCAGGCTGCAGTCAGGCATGGAGCATCAGTTATGTTGTAGCCAGTCGTCAGGTGAGAGGAGTGTGTGGAGGTGAGGGAAGGTCTACAGGGAGAGACAGGGAAGGAAGTGTGGGAAACAGAAGAAGGGGAAGGGAGAATCATCTTCTGTTTCCTATTCCAGACACATGGAATCTGTGGTTTATCACAGATAAACGAATTTTAAACTCTTGTCTTGGCTTTGCCATTTGTAAAATGTGATTTTCATGCAGCTTTGCAGGAGTCTGAAAGGCAATCAGGACTTAGTTTTCTCATTCATCTATTCATTCGCCAGGAACCGTGCTTGGTATTTGTAAAATAGGAGCCACTGGGACTCTAACTATAGAGCTGTGTAGGAATGTAGCTAGAGGGTGCGTGCTAAAGTTGAAAATTTCAAGCTACTGTCATTAAGTACAGTGGTATAGAGATGAGTTTAAAGTATTATGCTGCAACAGTACAATTTAGTAAAGCTTTCACCTCTGTAAGAGCAGTGGCTTATGCTGTGTAGCTCCAAGGTGAAGCATAGAGCTTGAGGCCAGTCAGGTCCCTGGTTATTCTGATTGGCACCCCCAGGCATGACTCTCCAATAGTTTGCCTGGTTTTCTGGTCTTAGCACATACAGCACAGTGGCATCTGGTTTTTACGATAAAAAGAATCCCTTTTAAAATGTGGAACTAAGTAGAGCGTGGTGATGCACACCTTTAATCCCAGCACCTGGGAGGCAGACGCAGGTGGATCTCTGAGTTTCAGGCCTCGCCTCGTCTGAAGAGTGAGACCTTGTTTCAATAAAATGAAACAAAACGAACACAAGTAAAATCAAAACAAACAAAAAAGTGTAACTGAGGTCAAATGGGGAAGGAGATGTTCCATGAGCGAGGCTCTTCTGCTGGTCCTTGTAGGGTTTTGAGAATATAACATGGTGTCTTTCCATTTTATCCCATGTGTTAGAGGGGGAATAACTCCCTCCTCTTCTAACTAAAGGCAAACTTATAATGGTTTTATGAGTATGCAAAGCTTTGCCACAGGATGGAAATCATCTGCTAGAAGTGTCTTTCTCTTCTAAATCCCCCACAAGTTAGCAAAACGGTGTTAAAATTTGATTTTTTGTTTGAAAAACTGGTTCATTAGTGAAAAATTGCTCTCTACTGAGGTTACCCTGAAAGAAATATTAAATTTGTGTGGCTCCGGGTGAGGTATTTGCTATCTTTTGGCTTCAGCTTTCTTTATTAAGATTTACTTTTATTTGTGTGTGTGTGTGTGTGTGTGTGTGTGTGTGTGTCTGTCTGTCTGTCTGTCTGTCTGTCTGTCTGTCTGTCTATGTGAGTATATGTCATGTGTGTTCTGGTGTCCAGGGAGACCAGAAGAGGCTGTTGGAGCCACAGGAACTGAACTTACAAGTGGTTGTGAGCCACCTGATTTGGATGTTTGGAACTGAACTCACGTCCTCTAGAAGAGCAGGAAATGCCCTTAACCACAGGGTCCTTCCTCCAGCCCCCCAGCCAGCTTTCCCTCCCTAAGTCTATAATGGGAGATTAGAATGCCAGGGTGTTTAATTCTTCTTTCAGCTTTGGCTTTCTGGGCATCTCTGATATGATCTGCATCACATGCAGATGTAGGTTTCAGGTTTACAGTCCCCTTCAGAACCCTGGAGAGTTCCTGGTTTGCACTCTTCCCAAGGGCATGTCCTCACTGGGCCAGCAAGAGTTCTGCAGTCCTCTGAGGTTGCACGTGGCTACAACACACAGCCGAGAGCTTGCTTCCCATGAAGACTTGCTCTTTCATTCTAATTGCCTGCCTTCCCCTTTATTGAAGTGGATGCTGAATATGTGTTTTTGGACACTGGGCACTTTATTCCACCTTATGCCCTTTCCTTTCAGAGTGTTCTGTGCCAGATATGACACAGCCTTGGGGGTGCAGGTGAAGGCCACTCTGCTCATGGAGTTCTTGGTAGTGTGGTGACCTACAAGACAGAGCCTTGTATGGTAGCAAGCAGATGATGGATATTTGTGGTGTTGAAGTGACATAAAACATTCTGAATGTTGAAAAGGAATAATAACAGAGATGTAGGTGGTCAATGGGATGCACTCAAAATTGTAGCAGAATAGCAGGTGGCCTCTAATCGTTAAGGCAGGCTGCACATTGCAGGGTTGGGAGCCTCTTTCTGACTGGCCTCTCAGGCTGCACATGGCAGGGTTGGGAGCCTCTTTCTGACTGGCCTCTCCATATTTCTGCCTCTAGACCCTGCGGTTTTATTCATTTCAATCTCATTAGGTGGACTCCAGGCTTAACTTTTCCCTATGTTCCTTGACATCAGCCACAGGCCTATTCTCATTGTGGCTGTTCAAGATCCTTCCTGTTTTCCTCTTGTTCCCTGGTGGGTTTAAATATGACTTTAGTTAGCTGTGGCCCCAATGGAAGAGAGAGATAGGAGGTACAGGGATTAATTGAAGTCGATGATGGAGTGACTCCCCCCTCCCCATCAGCTGCATTGCTGGACTTCTAAAACTGCGGGCAGGTTAAAAAGTACAAAGGACCCAATAGGATCTCTCCTTTATCTAATGATTTGTTGGCTGACACCATCAGTAGATTAAAAAGAAGATATTTCATTGCATAAACAAGGCTCAAAATATTTTAGAATGGAGAGAAAAATAAGCTTCATTTGTAGCTCACAGTGATTTCAGGTATCTGCCTTCAGACACATCTTTGTGTTGAGATTGTATTACACAGAGGTGGGTCTGCAGAGGACTCATGGAGGGGAAAACAGGCTACAGGAGAAACAAATGTTTTCTTGCACAAGACTATTGATGCTTCTCTGTCACTATAATTTCACTGGTGCTTTTGATGGATATGTGTGAGTACTTTAAAAAGGAATGAACAGGCAGGTGTGGCGGTGCATGCCTTTAATTCCAGCACCTGGGAGGCAGAGGTGGTTGGATCTCTGTGAGATGGAGGCTGGCCTGGTCTCCATAGCAAGTTCCAGACCACCAGCTGTGACTACAGAAAGACCTTGTCTCAAAAAAGGACAACAGTGACAAAAAAAAAAGAACAGTAAAAAACTGAAGTGAGACTGCCCGTGATAGAACTACTTGAAAACATGCATATTTGTGTGTTAGTCTCCCCTATTCCTTTTATACACTTGTTGGAAAAGGAGAATTGGAAAATAAAAGGTGCCCATGCCATGCGGACTTTTTAATTGAAAGAAAAGTTCCAATTGCTGCATTAATTTTCTAGTTAGACCAGGGGTGCTGATGTTGTCGTTGAGAAGAACTGATTTTCCACACTAAGAAATTAATCTATCTCCCCGGAAACTTTAATTAAACTAATGTTATAAATACGATCAAGCAGAGCTGCTGAAGCCAGAGAACAGATCCATGGCTGTTGTTTAACTGCTGTGTGTCTAGGGATGTTCCGGAGGAGGGTGTGAGGATGAGGGGGCTTGGAAGGAAGTTTTCATGCACACTTCCCTGCTCTGACCTCAAAGACAGGTAACTTGTGCCCCCCGGCCCATGCTTTTAAACTTGCAGTGAGTGTTTCTTCCAACAGGGGTTTCAGAGCTACTTAGTCAGGTCATGTACCTCAGCCTTCACCTGAGAGTTTTCCTTGGCAATTAGAGTGGAAATAATTTCTCTTTTCCTTAAAGGGTTGGTGTGGTGCCGTCTCTGACATTTCCCCAGCAAAGTCAAGTTGCATCCCTGCTTGTTAGAGCCCATTAGCTTGAGTGTATCAGTTTTCTGACAGTAAATTTCACACATGTGTACTGACAGGCTTTGAGTGGGGAACCATCAGCAAGCTGTTTGGGGACACACAGAGCGCCTGTATCACCCGGAGTGGAATTTTGTTTAGTTGGAGGTGAACAGTTCCAGGCACTTGGCTAAGTCACTCAGTTCTAACACCTGTGTTCCAGATCAGATGTTGTCTTTGACTAAAGGGGAAGCAAGGAAGGGGCTAGGCTGTCACATTTCAGGCTCAGGGGCCAAGTGCCATTCTGGGGGAAAGGAGGACTTTTTGCTTAGCCATTACTGAGTGTTTCAAGCTTCCTTAGGGATGGCTCCATCTTCACTTGATGGTCTCTGTAGCTGGTGAGATGGATGTTTCTGCAGCACATAGATGGGAACTTTTGAGATTCTGGAAAAAGACGTGACTTGTTCAACAGTACAAGCAGAAGAAGTGGAAAACCAGCAGAAGACTAGAGCCAGATGCTGGGGTCTTACCTTACTGCGTTCTTAGGTGGTGTCTTCTCCGCTACTTCTGTATACCTTGCCCCGGTCTGCAGCCATCCAGGGGAACCCCACAGCTCTCTCTGAGCTAGAGCTCGGGATTTGGATTTCCTCCCTCTCTTCCTCTCCATCTCTCTCTTCCTCTTCCTCCTCCTGCTCTCTCTTCCTTTTGCTCCTCTCCATGTGACAAAACTAACTTCTCATAGAAAAAGAAGTACCTTGTGCAGGCATCACACTTATGACCTGGGAAAAGGCCAAGTTTTAGTACTTTCCTGTTAGAAGATCTGCCAAGATCCCCCTTTCTATAAGTCCAACTATTTCAGGTCAGTAGTCTTCAGACCCTGGGAAACCTGTGTGCTGATGTTTTCTGATCCCCAGGAAGCTTGTGTACTGTTGTCACCTGATTTAAAGACTCTTTAGAGTTGGAAGAGTTGGTCACAATTTCAGTGACACAGTGATGTGGCCCTTTTTATGTCATTGTAAGATTTATATGCCTTGCTGCGACTCAGTACTGATGTGTAACAGTCTGAGATCTAATCCACAGTTGTGACCACTGCAAATGAGCCATTTGGCCATTTCTTTGAATGTGGAGTGGGTGTGCCACACTAGTCTCTAAGGTTGCATATGTGATTTTATATTCTTCCAATATAAAGTTTGATGTTCTCTATTTCAAGGTGATATTTTTTAAGGTGACTTTATAATCACTAGGTCTCATTAAAAACTGATGACAGTAAAATAATATGTTGGGCAGTGGAGGGCCTCCATTTAGGAGGACGTTAGTCATTATTACTTTTTTTTACTGGTACTCAATTAGACATGTACTACAGCCTGCAGGAGCTAAGCAGAGAGCACAGGAGGTAGGTGAACACGTGGAATGTTGAATAGTTTTCATGGATGGCATAAGGGTACAAACTGGATTGCCATATTCTCTTCCCAACAGAAGCACATTGCCAGTGGCATGCTAAAGATTAGGGTCCTTAGCAAGCTCACACAGGCTTGAAAACTCTGGCTTACAGTCCTTTCTTTGGCTTCATCTGTGCACACCTCCTCTAATCTCAAGATTTTTTTTTTTTTGACTTCTTTGGATGTAACATAGTCACTTAAGTCACTGGACTTTTACACATGACATTTCTACGATGCTAAGTTAATTCCTGCTTATCTTTAATTTTCAAGATAAAGAAAGGGGTCTCTCAGGGCCGGAGAGATGGCTCCGAGGTTAAGAACATGTGCTGTTCTTCCAGAGGTTCTGGGTTTGAATCCCAGCACCCACATGGTGGCTAATAACCATCCATAACTCTAGTTCCAGGGGATCCAACACCCTCCACATGCAGGCAATACACTAATACACATAAAATAAAAACAAAATAAAATAAAATATTTTTTTAAAAAAGAAAGTGGTCTCGTGTGCGCCTTTCCTTCCAAGGTATGTTTTTTTTTTTTTTTTTCAATATTTATTGTCTGTGTAAGATTAAACTTAAACTTAGGTCACCAGGCTTGGTGGCAAGTGCTGTCACCTTCTGAACCATCCCACTGGTCTACCAAGAACTGTTTTTATTATTTGATTGGTGTTCGCCTTTGTTCGGACAGCAAACATCTGGAAAACTCATTCATATCACCAGTGGCTTTCACGGAGCCATCACATCACAGCTACTTGAAACATCACATAGATTTGGATGGATGAGTAGGTGGAAGGTTGAGGTGTCTGTGTTCTTGACTTGGGCCTGTGCCCCAGCCTTCTAGATGGTTCTACTATAAGTTTTCTTTTGTTGCTGCTTCCTTGCTGTATCTAGCAAGCCGTTTGTTCAGGGCTGTGCTGAGGATCAAGTGAGATGCTGTGTGTGCTGGATGCTTCAGTGTCAACTTGACACACCTGGGTTGAGGGCGCCTCCATTGGGGAATTGCCTCCATAGGACTGGCCTGTGGTCAGGTCTGTGGGGCGTTTTCTTGATTGTTGAATGATGTGGAGGGCCCAGCCCACTGTGGGTGGTGCCACCCCTGGGCAGGTGGGCCTGTGTTGGATAAGAAAGCAGGCCAGGCAGAGGCCAGGGGAGCAAGCCAGTAAGCAGCATTCCTCCATGGCCTGTGCTCCAGTTCCTGCCTCCAGGTTCCTGCCCTGAGTTCCCACCTTGGGCCCCCTGATGAACTGTGACCTGGGAGATGTAAGACAAATAAACCCTTTCCTCCTCAAGTTGGTAGTGGTCAGAGTGTTTTGTCACATCAATGAAGAAACATTGTTAGTGTGTGCTGTAACTTTTGGTGTGCCCAGCTTTCTTTGTATGTCTGGAAGGTGGGGAGGAATTAATTCCAGTCTTTCCGCTTTGACATTTGGGGGATTGCCCTCTTCTGGAGGAGGGAGCTAATTTACATACAGCTTTTGGTGCTTTCCTGGCCTGATTCACAGCACTAGGTGATCTGTGCCCTGCTCTGCCGCTGGATTTACATGTGGCCCGTGTCAGCGGGAGCACTGGCAGGCATGAAGGAGTTAAGGAAAAGGTAATTTACGGATGGGGCACAAACATAAACTGATCACAGGTGAGATGAAGGGGGTGTGTGCCCCTCCGCTGGACAGCGCTGGGGGGCCTGCTTGGTTCACACGGTAGACACATCACCACTGTAAGATCCTGTTCTGTGAGATCCTGAATCTGTTAAAACTGCAGCTGGAACTCACAGGCAGTATTTCACACGAAGGACATGAGATTACCTTTTGGGCATGGACCATAAGCATCCCATGTTATCTTGCTACAACATCATTGTGAAAATTGATGGTGGGTACCTTAATTTTAAATGATGGAAGAGTTAAGGCATTAAAGCCATTGTGCAGAAGTGGTTATTTTTTAATAGTTTTTGCCTTTTTCCTTTCTTTAGATTTTCTTTTCCTTTCGAATGTGAAAACATATTTTTGAAAGAGCAAGATAGCATCTCACTTATTGTTCAACTGGCTTTTCCATTTAGTAGAACACACACCTGCACACCACTGATCTGCACAGGGGCCTTCAGGAGCAGCGGGTGGGTCAGGTTCGTGCAGGGCAGTCTGGGCACCCGTGGAGCGGCATTTGCACCCAAGCTTGCAGCTTCTGCGTCGGGCTTCACACGCTGGCCTTGACCATTACAAACAACAGTGACTGCAGAAACAAGATGGGTGCTGGGAAGCTGCTCTTGGGTCATAATGCCCTGTCCTAGCTGTGCAGCTGGTGAGACTAGGGCAGCAACCAGGGAGGGGGTATGTGCCAAAGCCAGGTGCTTGGCACAGGAATTCCACTGGAGCTCATTTGTGTGCTGAGTTGATCTGGTGCTGTCCAAGGTGAGACATCAGGTGAGCATAAAAGTGTCATTTAGTGGTTAGGAGCATACACATTTGGAGTTGGACAAAAATGGGTTTCAGCTCTGACTCTGACAGGAGTTACATGATCAGTGGCAAGGTACTGCTCTTGATGAGATGCGGCCATGGAAGAGGGGTAATGATAGTCCCTTGGTGGGTTATAAGAATTAAAGTGGCAGTTCACATCGCTCAGAAAGACCAGTCTTGGCTGCAAATAAGTGTGTCCTAAACCATAAGGGATGAGCTCCTTGGCATCCTATTCTACTGTCCCCATCTTTGTCTCTAGGTGTTTCTCCTGGCAGAGGACATGGCTCGCTATCATGCTGTCCTGGATCAATCACCCAGGTGCTGGCATACCACTTTGAGGGTTTTTTGAGCAAAGTAAATGGGTGTGTGTGTGTGTGTATGTGTGTGTGTGTGTGTGTGTGTGTGTGTGTGTGGAGAGAGGGAGAGGTAGAGGTAGAGGGAGAGAGAGAGAGAGAGAGAGAGAGAGAGAGAGAGAGAGAGAGAGATTGATTCTTGGTGAGGGCTTAAACTTTATACACATTATACCCTGATGCTAGCCTAGTGCTTAGTGTGACTGTGGGGATTCTCGTGTGTCTGAGCAAGGATGTGGTGAGTGGAGGCACATAACACAGGCACCTGGTTAGTCAGAGTCGTTTTCATGCATGGTGGTTGCTACCGTCAAGTCATTTGAAAAGGCCCATGCCATGGTCCACCTGGCCGGCCTCCCTCCTGCCTGGAAGTCTGTCAGCCCCATTGGCCGGGGTGTCATCTGTTAGGCTTTTTCTGTGGAAACATGCCCTTGGCTTTTCTGCCTGCTGAGGCTGCCCTCTCCCAGGCCACTGGGATACAGATGTGCATTCTATGCAAAGTGCCATGGCAGGACCATCCGAGGCAGGACCACCTGGATCTTTCACCAAGGGCTGCCTCTGTGTTCATTCTTATCTCTCCTTGATATGCCCAGCTCTTCTCTTCTTGGTCCATGAGTCTCTGGCTTGATGGGTTCTCCTTCATGCACCCACCTCATTTGGTTGCTTTTCTATCTTCGGACTCCAGCGATTCTCAGCTCCCCTGTCAGCCATCAGCCGTGGTGTCCAGGTGGACAGGAAGGAGTGAGACCTGTGCCTTGCTGAGCTCTCTCATACGATGCCTTGCTGTGCCTCAGTGATTTTAGTTTCTTACCATACTTCACCTGCATGGATCCTGAGCAGCGTGTCGAGATCCTGCTTTGCCAGCCCCATGACAGAGCCCCACCACAGTGGAATTCAATATCTCAGGTGGAATTTAAAGATTCATTCGGCTGAAATCTGGAGAAGTAAATGAACACAACCTTTAAAGTTTCCACAAAGCTGTGGAAATATAGTGATGGAGCTTTGCTCTGGGCTTGATTCTTGCTGAGCGCTGTATGGGAAAGGTGGCCCAGTGTTTGTAAGATAAACAGTCATTCACCAGGATTAACCAAAATGTCATCTCTTTCAAAGAAGAGCATGTTTAAGTTTTAGGGGAGGGCAGGGTAGGATGGAGGGAAAGGTCTTGAAGCTTGTGCAGGATTAGCTTCCATTTCCTTCTCCAGCAATGTTCCCCCTCCCTGCTTCCCTCTGTTGTGCCCTGGCAGGCTGTCTGCATTCCTTGTGAAGCGCATTAGCAGGAAGAATAGGCAGGAGCAGGAAGGGAGGAGACCATCTCTTCTTTTTGTACTGGTCATGTCCCCTGGTTAAGAGCCACAGGTGCTAATCTAGTGTCTTGACATTTTGTTTCCCAGGAAGATAAGAGGTCCGATAGTACCCTTAACTTTTTATGAATGGTGAGACACCTCCGTCTCTTGCTGTTTATCTACCCCCTTCACGTAGTTGTGTAAACAATCCCTTCATTATATTATTGACCATTTTTATTGTAATATATTCATCGTACATAGTTCTGAGTTTCATAAAGAGTACTCCTGGGTGTTTACTCAAAAGATTCTTAAGCCAACATTATCACAGGGACATTTGCACATTGATGTTTATTGGAGCACTGTTCACAATAGGTAAAATTATGGAATCAGCTCTGGGATGAATATTATTGTCTTTTTTTTTTTTTTGGTCTTTTTGAGATAGGGTCTCCCTGTAGCCCCAGCTATCCTGGAACTCATGATGTAGACCAGGCTGGCCTTGAACTCACAGTTCACTGCCTCCCAAGTGCTGGGATTAAAGGCATGAGCCACCATGCTGCCTGGCTTTTGTTGTCTTTTTAAATCAGCAAATCTCAGTCTATCACTTGCCAATGTGGATACTCACTGTTGTAGATCTCCCTTTGGCTTCTCCACCTCCTAGCTGTGTGTCTTGGGATGTGTTTCTTAACCCCCACTTGAGTATTGGCTTCCTCACCAGCAAAGTGGGGTGACAATAACTCTGCCTGTGTTTACCTCACCAGGAGGAAACACGACATGCAACTTGTGCATGAGCAGCAATACACAGTGCACGGGGGAGGAGTTGATATCACTCTGCCAGGCCAGAGGCTTGAAGTAGACACTGGGGAAGGTACAAGCCTTCAAGGCTGAAATGCAAGAGGGCCCCGTACCCTCAGAACTCCCTCAGAGCAGTGGAGGAGAAGCACCTTTGACAGGAGCATGTCCCAACAGATCCCCTTCCAAAGCTGAGTCCACAGATCTCCTCTTCCAGCTACCCGTAGGGCCACTCCTTAGAAGTACATACTTATTATCATGTGATGAAATGATCCTCTATCAGGATGGATTCTATGAGAGGGCCTTTGGGAATTAGAGCTGTGTGACCAGAATAGAGGAAAACCGTCACACTTGGCCAGAATAGAGGCTTTTATTTGTGTCTGTGGTCCTCTGATGCTTGCTCCTAAACAGAAAGGGCAGTGGTATTTACACTGGGTGGCCTGATTCCTGGTCTGCAGGAGGGCCGTGGCACCCTCCAGGGGTCACTCCTTACCACACCTGACATGCTGTTTCCTGTTACTGCCTTTTAAGGTCTCAGCCCTAGGTTAGGTGATCTTCATCACCTGCTTGCAATTTTATGACATGTCTCTTTCTCCCTCACCATGGCCTTACTGAAGAATGCCAGTTTCTTGAACTTGTTTAGCTTTAATTTAGAGTACCTGGCACCTAACACATGCCTAGCAGAGAGTGGATGATCAGCAATATTTGTTGCATGAATAAATGGATTAATAAACATAAGTTTTGATGAGATAGGCATAAACTCACAATTGTAAGACTTGAAATGTTTGGGGCCCTAATGGTTGCAAAGGCACTGATCACATGTCGGATTTGGTAGTGGGACAGTGGACTTCCAGTGGAAATCAGGAGAAGGTAGGATAAACAGTGGTTAGAGAGGCTTCAGGTAGAAGCTCCTATGCAGGTTCCAATGTTTTCCTTTCACCCAAATTACTTAGACCATGTTTTAGTTTTTAAAAAAATACATCTTAATGAGCTTTTGCACATTTCATACAACAGTTCTTAATCAAATTAAGACCTCCCTGCCCTATTCATGTCCCCACACCCTCCTCCACTGGGCCTCATGTGTTCTGCCATACACGTTAAGGCCCATCCAGTCACGCATTTTACCCAGATGTCCTTTGGTACAAGTTCATTCATTGGAGCCCACTGGAATCCAGTCAGCCTATCTAGAGATCTTAAGGAAGGCCCACTCTCCCTTACCCAGCAGTAATCAGTTTTCAACAGTTCTCAGGCTAGGGCTGGCATGCTGCCCATTTCCCTAGCACCACTCTGGGCCCTTGTCTGCTTGAGTTGGCATGGGTCCTGTGCTCGATGCCACCATTGCTACAAGTTCACATGAGGAAGCTTCCAGTGGCCTGAAAGCCTCTCTTTCCCTCCGTTCATGGACAGATCCTTTCACAATGGTTCCGGAGCTCTGGATAAGTGAGGTTTAATATACGAGTTGTATCCAAGGCCACACACTCTGCAGGCTCTTATTCTCTAAAGCTTGGCCAATTGTGGCCTATGTGCATTGCACTCTGTTGTATAAAGAAGCTTTACTTGTGAGAGCTGAGGGATGCATCAGTATTCTTTCTACCCCCTGCTGCACTATGTTCCATGAGCCTTAGGTGTAGAGGTTCCACTTTAGATAACCCTAACCCTAACCCTAACCCTAACCCTAACCCTAACCTAGGACTGAGCATCTCTCAGACGTATATTCTCTGTGTCTGACCAGTTGTGGAGTTCTGCAGTAACCTCTGTCTGTTGCAAAAAGAAGCTTTCTTTTGATGAGTGGTGTACAGTATGCTTGTCTGTAAATATAAGGATCCATATTTAGGATATGTTAAGGAATTTCATTTGTCTAGCGATATGACAGATAGGATTTTCTCTAGGATCTGTGATCTCTCCACTCATATGTATTTGGCTGAGTTTACAGTGCCACCCATGAGTTCCCTCCCATTGAGGGGGCTTTAAGTCCAATCAGACAGCTGTTGATTGTCCCCCAGATAACAGTGCCACTGCTGCACCAATAGAGGTAGTTTTCTGTGCCAGTCATTGTGTTTATTCGATTATAGGGCTGGGTTAGACCATTGATTTATTTTCTCCCTCAGGAGCTTGCATAGTGTTTTCTAGTACTGTGAGAGCTAGTCTTCAGGGGAAAGGCTTCCAGGTCTGTCCCTGCTCCGTTGCTCCAAGTCCTGTGTCCTAATTATGACCTGTCTTTAGCAGTAGGGTCTTACTTTTGAGTTTTAGCGGTACTGGGAATCAAACCTGGGGTCTAGCCAGGAAATGGAAACAACCTAAATGTCCATCAACTGATGAATGGATAATGTGGTACATTTCCACAGTGGACTATTATTCAGCTGTTAAAATGTCAAAAGTATTTGGGAGCTAGTATCTAATCTTTAAAAGATTTTAGGGTTATCTCTTCAGAGGGGGGAATGTTGGAGAGGAGGGAGTGGGCATGGATTTGATCAAAACACCTTATATGCATGTATGAAGTTTTGGTAAAAAAATTAAAAAAAATGAAATTATGAAAATTTCAGGTAAATGGATGAAACTGGAAACAGTCATCCTGAGTGAGGAACCCAGACTTAGACAATGTCACATGTTCTTTCTCATGGATGATACTAGCTTTAAAATCTTAGATACACATGCTTCAATTTGAAAATCCAGACAGGTCAAGAAACTAATAAATGACCATGGATGGTGGGGGGAGGGAGGACTCATGGGAGGAGAGGTAGAATGTAGTGCTATAAAAGGGAAAGAGGAATAGTAGCGTGGGTTAGGTTTAAACGGGGTGGGGAATGGGAGGGCAGAGGAGGGCGTATGGGGAGGGATGAGTAACACTAAAGGCCTTGGGGAAAATTCACATGGAAACCTACCACTATAGAAATGTCTTAAAATATATGTTATATAATATACAAATATATATTATATATTATAAAAGATTAAAAGGGTTACCTTATAACAGGGGGACATTGAAAAATTAACAAAGTAAAAGAGTCAGGAATGGATGCCCTCTTTTGAAGCTGTTGACCAGTGGTTACATAGACTCTCAAAATCTACGGGCCATTGCCTGTACTCTTGTTTATCCCCCGGAACTTGACAGTCAGACCCTATTGCTGAAGACACTATATACACAAGATGTGGAGCAAACAAGGAGAAATCAAGCAGGTGCTGCCTTCCAGGCCTCATCTGTGCTGGATAGCTCTTGTAGTGTTGAAAGGTGCTGTGCATGCTACTGGAAGAGAAAAGTAATCATCAACCTTGTCCAGCTGTGGATCTCATGAGCTGCAACAACAACCAGCCTGAGAAGATACGCTGATGCAATAGTGGCACGAATGCTATGGGAGTAAACAACCACTTTCTAGTTGGATTTAAGGTCCACTTCATAGAATGGAGTCCAATTCTGACATTGATATCAGGCCTAGGAACCTGTGGCTAGATAGGTCACAGGCCATAGGGGAGAACCTAATACTATTTTTCTGCTAAATAGATGAAGTATTAAACTGATTCCATTATTAAACCTCACTCACCCAGGACTCAGGGACCACTGTGGAAGAGGGAGCAGAAAGATTGTAAGAGCCAAGGGTATGCATGACCATAAAGAAGAGTCTTACAGGCTTTTGGGATTTCGCTTGTATGAACTTACACCAATGGTGATGGCATGAGCAAGATTTGTGCAAACTCAGTCAGATAAAAATGAAGCATAGAGCAAGGGAAGTGGACAGGAGACCCCAAACTTAGACGGGGAACTATTGGCAGCTGATCACTGCTCAGTCAGAGAGAGTTGGTCTTCTTTAAGGGAATGATGCTAGATAGTCTGATCAGGCTCTAGTGGATGAACTCACACCAAGAGACAGCTGGAGACACAAACTTGACTTAATAGGGTTTAATATATAAGGCGGCATGCGTAAGACCCAGTGGGCAGACTGTGGGGGGTGCAGATAGGGGAGATCCTAAATATGATTAAAATGTGCTATATGAAATCCACAGACATGCAATAAAAATATACATTGAAAAAACTAACTCCTAATGACTCATTGTTATACCTGGAGATCAGTGCATCACTCAGCTCCTATGTAGCAGGTGGTGATTTACACAGAGACCTATAACTGGCCAAGATGCAGAGAACAAGAGGCTTTAGAGTGCTTATCCCTGAATAGGGTACCTGTATCAAACTTCTGTCTCCCAAGGCTCAGGGATCACCACAGAAGAGGGGTCAAAGATCACAAGAACCAGGTCGTGAATGACCACAGGAAACAGAGTCTTCCAGATAGCTGGTCAGTCACTCATATGAACTCACAGCAATGGTGATGGCATGGACAAGTCCATGCAAGCTCAAGCCAGACAAAATTCCAGCATCGACATGGGGAGGTGGGTAAGACATCCCAACCCTACCTAAGGAACTATTGGCAACCAATGGCTGCCTGGAGGGGAGAGTCAGTCTCATTTAAGGATGAGACTCAGTAGGTTGAACAGGCCCTAGTGGATGGACCCACATTGAAGGGCATTTGGGGACACAAGTTTGACTGTATAGGCCTTAATATATATTAGAACAGAGACCATGAAATATGTAACAGTGCAATGAAACAGGGAGTATAAATTTGGTGGGAGGGGTGGGTACAGATAGGGAAACGTATCTAAATTTGATCAAAATATATTGTATTAAATTCACAAAATTCAATAGAAAATAAAGGGATGAATAATATTTATGCCAAGGGTTACATACAGCCTCCCATTTAACCTCAGAACCTCTGGGAGAAGATGTGTTAAGGCACCTTAGATTCCACTTTGTGAGGTGGTAGGATCAGGGAAGGGTAACCTGGCTAAGGGCCCAGAAGCAAAGGGCAGGCTGAGTGATGTACCCAGGCCCGCATGACTCTAAACCATCGTTATCTGTTCCCTGGCAGGATCGTCATTCCAACTTCCCCCTCACACCCCAGCACTTCATCCTCTCTACTCACACCCCATTGATAGACTTGCTTCATCCAGAAAACAGAACCGTCCAGAAGCTAGCTAGCCTTGTGCTGTGGGCTCGAAGCCTCCTACACTTTCCTTGCTCCTGTGTGGAGCTCCCATGTCCCCTCTGACGGAAATCTCTTGCACACGACCCACTCCGGCCATCCTCTCTTCCTCCTGCATCCTGATCTCAGGCAGTGTGTTTCATTCTACAATGATAGTATATTAATCAGAACTCCTGTTTTGTCCCCCTGTCTAACCAATGCCCCCATTTCTCTGGTTCTCCGTGTAGAGAAAATCTCCCAAAGAACTGGCAACCACTGCTTTCATTTCTTCTATCTACTCCTGAGTTTATCCTCCTTGGGTTTTGGTTTCTATTATCACACCAAAGCAATTTTTTATTAAGACCCCTACATCACATTCCAAGTGCTAATTCTCCGTTTTCACTTTATCAGAGCTGTGTTTGGTACAACTGGTCACCCTCTTTTTGCTTTTGTTTTAATGAGACAGGGTCTCCCTGTAGCCCCAGCTGTCCTGGAACTCACTATGTAGACCAGGCTGGTCTAGATCTCACAGAGATCTGCCTGCCTCTGCCTCCCAAGTGCTGGGATTAAAGGTGTGCACCACCACGTCCAGCCACTTAATACTCTTACAGTCCAAATGCTTGAGTAAATTCTGTGAAATTTCTCTTGTAGTGAATTGAGGATGTCATTACTTTCTCCACCTCCAAAACTGCCAGCCTGCCCTTAACCATCAGCATCTCTCATCTGTGTTGCTGCGGGGGTCTGAAGCAGCCTTCCCTGATTCTGTGCCTGCTCTGCCCTGTTCCCAGTCATTTACCTCACCAACTAGAGTCATCTGTTTGAACTAGGTAACATCAGCCCTCTACTCAAAGTTCCCCAGAACTTCCCAACTCACTTCAAGGAAAAGCTTTAGTCAGAGGCTGACCTGTCAATCTAAGGTGACCCAGTCCCTTTCTGCTACACCCTGAGGTTGGGTGTGCCCCAAGCTCTTCCCCATGTACCCTTCCAGCTCTGCTGGACTCACCTGGTTCCTAGAGTCTTGGGGCCCCTTGAGCAGTTCCCACACTCCTGTCCTGGGTTCTTTAGGGATGCTGTTTGTACTGCTTGTCACATTCTTATTGTTTCTTCGTGTCCTTTTAATCTCTATTCAAATGACATCTTATCCGTGAAGCTGACTGTACATGCTCCTTCGCCATGCTCTGCTCTCTAACTTTCCATTTCCTTCCTCTCTCTATAATATTTTTATGTCCCCTTATTACTTCCTCTAAGTGGTGAAGAATTCTTCAGAACTTATGACTATGTCCCGACTATCATAGATAACGTAGCCTGTGGAAGGAAAGAAGGCATCACTGTGGTATTACTTCTTTTTTTTCTTACACTACTAAATATAAACACTCGGAATTATATTTGCTATTGGTAAAATCAAACCAGACCAAATCAAACCAAAAGTAAAGATGACCTTGATTTTTCTGAGAGCCATCAATGATCATGTGGGGGAGTCTTTTGTGTTGATTGGCTTGCTGGGACAGTCAGGTGGGGATATTTTACAATGGGTGCAGGGCAGCAGTAGCCATCAGTCTGAGAGAAAGTACTGCTTGATCTCTCCCTCAGCTGGACGTGTCCCAGGGTGAAGGAAGGATGGAGGGAAGGATTAGTGGAAAGAGCACTAAGCTGCCCTTCCTTGAACAGCTACGACAAGCCAGCCTTTGTGATTGGAAAACCTTATTTCAGTATCATATCGAAACCGGGAGACAACTTTTGCTTTGTTTCACTGAGAGGCCAGATGTGTCAAGCTGGCTCAGGAGGGCTAAAGTGGGATTTGGTTGCACTAATATCTCATTGATGGGGCGGAAAAGGCATGGTGTAGCTCTGTTTCTGCTCTCATCTGTCTTCTAACATACAGAATATTTAGATGACAGTTCACATGGTGACTGCTTCATAAAGGCACTTGTCAAGTCTCCTCTTACTCTTCTCTTTTGAGGCAACACAGGGCCACAATGGATCGAGAAGAAAATGTACATTATATGCTCTAAGAAGCGTATGGTCTTATTTGGAACATAATGCCAACAAAATGACTAGTAGATTGTGATACATTATGCACTCTGATGAGATGCCAAACCTTGTACCAGGTGTCCTTTGAGTGAGAGTACAGCAGAGAAGACAGAAAAATCTCTAGTCCTCCATCTAGTACTCGGAGTCTGCTTCATGCTGTACTTGTTTATGGGAAGAGAAGGAATAAGATGAGTGGGCGGAGGAGAGTTGATGATAACAGAATTATTTCACTTAAATGTAACATCTGGAATACGTAGTTCATAGTCGGAAAGTGAGAGTCAAGGTCGCAAGGGGCTGGAGGTTGGGGGAATGGAGAGCTTTCTGTTTTGGATTTAGAGTTTCTGTTTGGGGCGATGCCAAGTTTTGGAAATAGTCATACACCATTGTGTGTAATTAATGTCACTGAATCACACATCTAAGCTTAGATGAAGTGGCAATTTTTTGTTTATATATTTTATAATAATTAAAAATTCATCATGTAATACAACAAAAATCTGTTAAATATGTACATTCAATAGGCAAATTCTGTCATATATGAACTATATCTTAATAAAACTCTTAAAACACCTTTAATCCCAGCTCTTGAGAGGCTGAGGCAGGTGGATCTCCGGGAGTTTGAGGCCAGCCTGGCCTCCATAGCGAATCCAGGCTAGCTGGAGCTACAGGGAGACCCTGTCTCAAAAAAAGACCCCCCAAAAAAACCTTACCATAAAAGAAAAGAATAGTCAGGTGTGGTGGTACATGCCTTTAATCCCAGCACTTGGGAGGCAGAGGCAGAGGCAGGGAGATTTCTGTGAGTTTGAGGCCAGCCTGCTCTACATAGTGAGTTCCAGACAAGCTGGGGCAGCAGGGAACCCTGTCTCAAAAAGACCAAAGAAAGGAGAAAAAGAAAAAGAAAAGCCAAATATCAAGAAAGCCCATCCTGAATCTGGGAAAACTCACTTATGAAGACAATTCTAAGCTAATTAAAGTATTGTAAATAAGAGAAAAATATTGATGACATGAAAGTAAAATGAAATAAATTCACACATTTTGACAGCAACATACAAAATAAGACAAAAGTAGCATTTTCAGTAAAACTCAATGAAAGATACAGGGGAGAAAGCTTCCCAGCTGACAGCTGGTTTGGACCTCGGCATAGCGTATGGCTGGTGATCGGCTAGGAAGGTATCTGGACCCAAGAAACCAGAACGTGCAAAAGGATGTGCAAAAGTACATGAGGCTTCCAGGAGCCGCTAACAAAGAATTGTCTCTATAGATGGGAATTGTTGAGTGTTCAATGCCTTGGAATGCCAGCCAGTCACATGTTACTGCAAGAGCTGTTTATGAGATCTATATAGAGAGATGAGGGGAAGTTAAAGAGACCAGGTATATGGATATAAATTCTCATTTACTTGTGGACATGAACGATGGAACTCAGTTGAGTAACTTGTTAGATACTCCAAGCATCTTCTTCCAAACAACAAATGATGTATCAATTTAAAATTTTCACCTCCTTTTTAATGAGTACATAATAGTTGTCCCTATTTAGAGGGTCAGATATGGCATGTGGACATATATGTGCATATATAGTGTGTGCTTTGATCAAATCATTTAACTGGAATCTCCGTCTTCTATCACTTTCTTTTTCTATTTTGTGTATATGAGTGTTTTGACTGCATGTGTGCAAATACACCTGTGTCATGCAATACCTGCGGAGGTCAGAAGAGGACATTGGATTCCCTGCAACTAGAGTTACAGATGGTTGTTAGCTGCAATGTGGGTGCTGGGAACTGAACCTGGGTCCTCTGTAGGAGCAGCCAGTGCTCTTAGCTGCTGAGCCGTCTCTCCAGCCCCGTTTTCATTAATTTATTTTTAAATGCCATTCATTTGTGTGTGTGTGTGTGTGTGTGTGTGTGTGTGTGTGTGTGTGTGTGTGTGCAGGCAAGCATGCATGTGTCACGGGGGCATGTGGAGGTCAGAAGAAAGCTTGTGGGAGTCCATTTTTTCCATACACTATGTGAGCGTTGGGGCTCGAACTCAGGTTGTCACACTTGACAGCAAACATCTTTACCTGCTGAGCCATATTGCTGGTCCTTGTTATTTTAGAACTGTTTAGCTATTATCTCTTATTTAAAAACATGACATGATTTTATGAACTATAGTGACTGTGCTGTGGGACACAGGAACTTTCTTCTCTTGAGTTTCGGCGCCCATTGTCCTCACCCACCTAGCTGCTCTGCACCTCCCCTTCTGAGCACACACCAACGACGACTTTGGTCTCCTCTACTTTGAGAACGTTTTCACACGTCCACATGTAAGAAGTGTGTGGTATTAGTTTTCCTCTGTTTGGCTTTTCACTCCACATAATGTCCTTTTGTTCAACTGCTTTGGCTGATGAATGAGTGATCTACGTGCAAGGCAGAAGAAACCAAGCCAGCCCACCCATTAGATGATCTCTGTGCCATCACTGGGCGAGGGCTGTGTACAGAAGCTACTCAGAATAACATAATATGGGTGCACAAATGCAAAATTTGTGAACACAAAACCAAATTGTTGTGCACGTATTCATGTATTCTGTTGCCAGAGCTGGGTCAGGGCCTGCAGATGGCAAGCAGCAAACTAGGCATGTTTTCTAGTTGTCCACATGTCTGGAGGTTGGTGATCCATCATGAGTGTTTATGAGACAGGCACAGGGCGTGGTGACCAAGGTGGAGCATGTATCTCACATGCCCTGCAGTGTGAGTGCCCTGTTTTATTGCAGAGATTCACTTGAGTGCTGAATTAATCATTGGCTGCCCAGTGCATCTTCCTACACACTTTTGTGTCACTTAAGACATTTTGCTCGTAAGTTATAGAAACCAACTTCAAAAACTTGAGTTTATGTATTGGATTATTAATTAATTTTTATATGTATGACTATCTTTCCTCCATGTATGAAAGTGCGCATATGCATGGATGCCCAGGGAGGCCAGAAGAGGATATTAGCTCTCCTGGAACTGGAGTTATGTGAGATTGTTAGCCACCATTTGGGTGCTGGGAAACAAACCCAGGTCCTCTGCAAAAGCAGCCAGTTATCTTAACCAGTAAGCCATTTCTCCAGCTTCCTAACTTGAGTTTATTACGTTTTATTTATTTATTTTTTTTGTGAGTGTGTGGTGATATTGCTGGTGGTGGTGGTGGTGGTGGTGGTGTGTGTGTGTGTAGGTCAGAGAACAGATTTTGGGAGTCAGTTTTCTCCTTCCACCCTGTAGTTCCCAGGGATCAAACTCAGGCCATTAGGTTTGGCAGTAGCACTGTTCTATACTGAGTCATCTTGCTAGCCCACAGCTGGAGTTTTTTTTTTTTATTGATTTTATGTGTATGAGTGTTTTGCATGCATGTTTATACATGTACCATGCACATGCAATACCTGCAGAGTTCAGAAGAGGGCATTACCCCCTGGAGCTGGAGTCATGGTTGTTAGCTGTCATATGGGTGCTGGAAACCAAATCCCAGTCTTCTGCAAGAGCAGCCAGTGCTCTTAACTGCTGAGTCCTCTCTCCAGCCCCACAACTTGCATTTCAAATGGTAATATTATTAAGAGGTTACCAGATTTCCATGGGACAAACATAGGAAAATGATTTGGCTGGACCACAGGATGGATGTGAGGAACCACCAAACCTTTGGTGGCTCAGGGTCACTTTAGTTTGATCCTTCACATTACAGTTGGACAGTGTTTCTCAAAGCAATCACTGAGCTCTATCTCATTTAGATACATAGTGAATAGGTAAGCAGGGCAGGCATTGTTTTTCCCTATGTAACAGATATACATTATGCAAAGAGTTGGAGTGGTCTGTCCAAGGCCAAATCCCACACCAACTGGGTGAACTTCAAATTTGGGTCAGAGCTCTTTGGCCTCTGAAGTCTTTTCATATATATATATGAAAATTGCTTATTTTGTGTATTTCATGCAATACATCTTAATCATATTTAGGCCCCACTGAAAAATACATATACAATATGGATACACTGATGCGTGTCTGTAACAACATACATATACAATATGGATACACTGATGCGTGTCTATAATGACATACATATACAATATGGAAACATTGATGCGTGTCTGTAACAACATACATATACAATATGGAAATATTGATGTGTGTCTGTAACAACATACATATACAATATGGAAACACTGATGCGTGTCTGTAACAACATACATATACAATATGGAAACATTGATGTGTGTCTGTAACAACATACATATACAATATGGAAATATTGATGCGTGTCTGTAACAACATGCATACACAATATGGAAACACAGATGCGTGTCTGTAACAG
>NW_008337141.1:6495-9894 GCF_000622305.1 Nannospalax galili | reverse complement strand
TATACAATATGGAAATATTGATGCGTGTCTGTAACAACATGCATACACAATATGGAAACACTGATGTGTGTCTGTAACAACATACATATACAATATGGATACATTGATGCGTGTCTGTAACAACATACATATACAATATGGAAACACTGATGCATGTCTGTAACAACATACATATACAATATGGAAACACTGATGCGTGTCTGTAACAGCATACATATACAATATGGATACACTGATGCATGTCTGTAACAGCATACATATACAATATGGATACATTGATGTGTGTCTGTAACAACATACATATACAATATGGAAACACTGATGTGTGTCTGTAACAACATACGTATACAATATGGATACATTGATGCATGTCTGTAACAACATACGTATACAATATGGAAACATTGATGCATGTCTGTAACAACATACTCTCAGGCAGGAGAAATTTTCCTTCTACTTGTTGGTCAGGGAAGTCCAAGAAACTCACAAAATAAAACAAGCTAATGCCACAGCCCTTGATTTCCTTCTAGAACTTGAAAGTAAGACCCTATTGCTGAAGACAGGATACAGGATTCGGAGCAATGGAGCTGGAACTGATCTGGAAGCCTCCTCCCCTGAAGACTAGCTTTCATAATTCTAGAGGGTACTATGCAAGCTGTTAAGGAAGAAAATCAATCAATGGTCCAACCCCAGCTTTAAAGTCTAATAATCACAATGACCAGCACAGAAAACTATATTGGTGTAATAGTGGCACTTTTATCTAAATCAATCAATGGTCCAACCCCAGCTTTAAAGTCTAATAATCACAATGACCAGCACAGAAAACTATATTGGTGCAATAGTGGCACTTTTATCTTGGGATAATCCACAGCTACCTAATTGGACTTAAAGCTTGCTCAGTTGGAGGAAACTCGTGTGGGGTACCATAAACAGCCACATACATATGGCTGAAGTGGTCATAGATCCTACAGAAAACCCTACATCTGTCACATCCCTGAACAAACATAATTTCTTATGGTATGCTAAACATGTATCCTTATATTTACAGACAAGTTCACTACTCATCAAAGAAGCTTCTTTTGGCAATAGATGGAGATTATTACAGAGTTCCACAACTGGCCAAGCACAGAGAATAAGTGTCTATGAGATGCCCAGTCCTAAGTGACACATCTACAATGGAAACTCTATTCATAAAGTTCATGGAACTTAGAGGAATAGGGGTAGAGAGTGCATCCCTCAATGCTCTCCAGTGAAGTGTCCTCATACAACAGGGGACCATTAACACAGAAAGTCACAGCTGGCCAAAATATAGAGAATAAGAGACTGTAGAGTGTGTGTCCTTGGATAGAACTCCTATATTAAACCTCACTCATCCAGGGCTCAGGGACTATTGCAGAAGAGGAGGTGGAAAGATTGTAAGAGCCAGGGATGGTACATGACCACAAGGAAACAGAGTTTTCCAGGATCCTGGGAATTTGCTCATGTGAGCTTACAGCAGTGGTGACAGCATGCACAAGACCCAGGCAACCTCAAACCAGACAAAAACCCAGCACAGAACTGAGGAAGTGGTAAGAAGCCCCAGCCTTAGCCAAGGAACTATTGGCATCTGATCACTGCTGGGTGAGGGAGAGTTGGTCTTCTTTAAGAGACTAATGCTACTTAGGTTGACCAGGCTCCAGTGGATAGACTTACGCCAAGGCTTATGCCAAGGGGCATCTGAGAGGATCTAATGATTCTTCAGAATCATTTTCTCTTACCAGTATGCATTTCTCCTTTTTATAATTCTCTTGCCTTGTTATTTTTTTTTCTTTTGCCACTTGTTTAGGTCCCTGGAGCTAAAGGAGTCATTTCTAAGTCCTTAATGATAACCTTGTTTGAGACGTGTCTGAAAATTCTCTTTAATTTATAGCCTGTAACCTAAACATAAAGGGGCTACCGAGAAAAGGGGCACTTAAAGTGATGAAGAGGTGATCTTGTCCAGGGAGTCCTTATTATCCGCTATGAAATGCCTTATCAGAAATGGGCCGTTATAGTTTCAGTGGTGAGCTGGCATTTAAAAGGGGTTTGAAACTCCAACAGACACTTTCTGAACGTCAAGTTGTAGCCCATTGTTTTCCAAATTCCAATTTTTTCCTCCACAATGAACAATAACTTTTTGATTAAACAGCTGGCAGTTACTATTGAATGCCTCACATTTAATAACAAAAGTCTTCCTTCAGAACAGGAAATTTTATCTAAATTGCTTTGCTCTTCTTTGCTGACTGTGAACTTCTAAAGTCTGACAGGACTGATAGCACGGAAAAACAAAAACTTCTTTCAGGGAGATGATTATTTTTAAAAGAAACAGCCCCAAACTAAATGAATAATTCAGAGTACACGCTACAAAGCAGAAGTCCTCTCTGTAAACATTATTAAAAACAATCAAGTTTGTATTGACACATTTGTATTGGGAAGGCCACAGACAACAACTGAAAGATAGAAAAAAAAAACCCAGGAAAGTGTCATTTGGTACAAAGGACCTTCACTGCATTTTTCTTCATAGGAGCAAACACCATCATCCAGTTAGTATGTGCGCCATACACCGTGCTAAGCCCTTTATCTATTTGCCTGCACCTCCCACCCCACCCTACCTCAACCCCTTCCTGCCCTCCTGGGGTTGAAATCAGGTGGGATCATGAAAGAGAAACTGATAGTGACTCAAGGGTCAGCTGCTGTAGCACAAAGACCACAAGGAGTCCAGAATGTGTCTGGATTGGCACATGGAGGGTAGCCAGCGTGTTCTGGTTTACGTTTCTTCACAGCAATAGCTGGTATCTGCAGTGAATTATAGTTTATTGTTTATGATTTGTGCTTTATTGGTTTTTGCCATCATCAGGGTGTATTCTTGTCAAAATAAATTAGTGTCTACCTATCTGCCTATCATCTATCTATCATCTATCTATCTATCTATCTGTCTGTCTGTCTGTCTGTCTATCTGTCTATCATCTATCTATCATCTATCATCTATCTATCTAATCTAATCTATCATCTATCTATCATCAATCTGTCTATCATCAATCTGTCATCTATCTATCTATCTATCTATCTATCTATAATCTATCATCTATCATCATCATCTATCAATCATCCACCTATCTATCAATCATCTATCTTTCATCTATCTCCTATATACCTATTATCCATCTCTCATTTTCTATCATCTATTATCTTCATCTATTATCTATCCTCTATCAGTCATCCATCTATCAATCATCTATCTTTCATCATCATCTATCTCCTATCTACCTATCATACATCTCTCATTTTCTATCATCTATTATCATCTATCATCTATCTCTAATCTATCTACCTATCACCTATTATATTCTATGTACCAGTAATCACTCACTCACTCACTCA
>NW_008337141.1:5551-6417 GCF_000622305.1 Nannospalax galili | reverse complement strand
ATCTATCTATCTATCATCTATCTATCATCTGTCTATCATCTATCTATCTATATCTATCTACCTACCTATCATCTACCTATCTATCAATCATCTATCTATCTATCTATCTATCTATCTATCTTTCTACCGACCTATCTATCTATCATTTACCTACCCATCATCTATCATCTATCATCTCTCTTTCTATGTACCATCTATCACTCTATCTATGTGCTGTCTGTCTACCTGTCTGTGGTCTGTCCCTTCACTCACCATCTTGCAGTGGTTATTAGTTGGGTACAGTTAGGAGAGCTCTTTCATTCCTTGTCAATTTCATAAAATAATGTGGGGGGTGTTTTTCCTTTTTATTACGTTCTTATTCTATTTTTCCTCATTCAAGTAAAAGAGTCTTTACAGTGTTTGGCGGTGAGGAATACGGCCTCCATGCTCACACCCTGCCTTGGAGATGCCCTTGAATAGCCTTCTGGCTGCTGTGTTTCAGGCTTTCTGAGCTGGAGTGAAGCTGTGCTGTGACAAGGTAGGAAGGAGCTCCCACTCAAGCCTGACTGGTTGGGGACAGACAAGTCAGATGTCCATCAGAGATTCTTGTCTACCCACAAGTCTGATTGGGAGAAGCCTAAAATGTGTTTTTCTTAAGAACTCATGAAGTTCTCCTGTTCCCTGGTCAAGTTTAGGCATTGCCAAGGGACCTTACAGCCAAAGGACTTTGAGATTTATTCAATCTAACTTCCATTGAAAGTCCTGGAAAGTCCATAGAATAGAATAGGGATCTTGGATTGAATTTAGAAATGCCAACATTTGGGGCAAGTATGTAGATTGCAGGCTGTCTACGAGGACATAAAAGTGTGTGTGTGTGTGTGTGTGTG
>NW_008337141.1:0-5476 GCF_000622305.1 Nannospalax galili | reverse complement strand
GAAATTTCTTTTGTTCCTAATCATAACTGCTAGACCTTGACATTAGTCCACATGGGTTGTTTGGAAATGTCAGTCATCAGCCCTTTGGGGAGCTATCCCTTGCACTGGGAAGCTTCAAGCTGCTGCATGAACATCTCATATGTGCTTGCTGCTGACAGATGGCTTTGGGATGCTTGTACATTAACGTAACAAGTAGCAGATGAAATTGGAAGACTTTCAATGTCCTTTCTGACCCAAGAGTCCTTGCTACCCAAGTGTGTCTTATGTGGGCAGGTGGGTTTTGATTTACCATAAGGAGGGCCTAGCGTTTAAATCTTCATCTGAGTGGATAACAGGATGGGTATTTCCCAGATTTTCCACCTCCCTTGAGCATCTGCGCATGCTCTGGAGGCAGCTGGCCTGGGGTATCATTAAGTACTGTGAGCAGCACATTTTGTTGGACACCTGGAAAAGATGATCTCGATCTGTGGTCTCACAGCTCCTCTGATAGCAGCATAGACAGAGTGGTTTGGGGGTTCAAACTGCTTTCCTTTACACTGTGGCTTCTAAGCGCCTCATTCATAGAGATTGAGGACTGAGTGGGAACTTTGCTTTATCTAGTTAAGCCAAGTGGGTTCTCTGAGGCCTTGGGCATTTTATCTGAAAATATTTCAAACTAAAGTATCTTTTAGATTATTCAGTGAAGATAAGAGCATCTGTTTTCCTAATAACACTAATAATGTTCCACTTGAAAAGAAGCATTTTAGACTTTGTGGAATACTTTACAGAGTTGGATGTTTAAAGAAAATCTGTATAAGAAGTATTGCTATCCAAAGCACATGGATGAAATTTGGTGTGGTGGTGTGCACCTGTAATCCTAGCACTTAGAAGGCAGAGGCAGGAAGATTAGACGTTCAAGGTCATTCTCAGCTACATAGTGGGTTTGAGGTCATCCTGGCCTATGCACAGTGAAGGGTGGCCTGACAACTATGAATGTCCAGTCTCTGCAAAGCTTTGCAGCTGATGGCATTAGAGCACTTTGAACCTCAAACTCAGAGAGACAGAGTCTTTGTCTCCAAGGCCACCAGAGCTACCTGTGTATACTCCCCGACCACTAGAAAAATCTTCCTCTTTTGCACCACAAATCTCTCATTCTGGCTTCTGCCAACAACATGCTGGGAAAAAACTCCTCGAGGAAGGAAGGGTTTATTCGGGCTCACAGATTGAGGTTACAGTCTGTTATGGTGGAGCAGGTTCAGTGGCAGGAGGGTGAGTCAGCTGGTCACATTGCATCCACAGTAAGGAAGCAGAGAGAGAGATATCCTCCCACCTCAATTAACAGAATCTTGGAGCCCCCCACAGACATGCTGAGAGGTTTGTCTCCTGGGAGACTCTAGATCTTGTCAAGTTGACAGTATTAACCATTGGGAGACACAGGAGCAGATTTGGCCCTAGCCAGCCTTCCTCATATTTGAAGACCGCACTGTGCCTGGCCTCAACCTTTCCTTAGTTCTTCAGGACTGAATATTTTTGTTCCTTTAGTCATTTACAAAAACTTTTTTTGGTTTACAGTCCTTCACAGTCTTGGCTGATTTCTTCTGAAGTATCTGTTTATAGAAATTCCTAGGATTACATGTGTTTATTTCTGGACAGATTGACTCAGAATAGAATAATTACTTTCTTTTCATGGTCCAGTCTAAAAATCACATTTTTATAAGTCTTATTTTAATTCACTGTTAAGGAGAAAACCCAAGATTTTTTTCCCCAATATTTATTTCTGTTGACTCTTAAATCTCATATTTCCATGTTTGAGAAACATCTTACCCTGAGTTGTGTCACAGCTCCTCTCGTGCCCTGCGTGGATCTAGCTGGGAAGTCTGTTTTTGCCTGGAGGCCAATGTAGCATGGCGTAGCTCCTCTCCCTGTGAGGTTCTGTTGTCTCCAAATGCCAGAGGTGCATTTTTAATCATATTATTTGTTGGGTGTTATCTGGATTTGTTAAGCAGATTGGGAGAAGGGGACAGCAGAACTTCCTTCCGGGGGCATCCTTTCATGTCCTTCTGGTACAAGTTCTGTGGGCTGTGCATTCCATGTCAGCAAATAATTAGCAACAGCCAGGCAACCTGACGTGGAAGCAGCTTACCATGTACACAGCCAGGAACATGCCCTGGCACCGTGCGTAGTCTTCGAGGAGCCTGTGGGTGCAGTGCAGACGTCTGGACCGAGCACTCAGCATTTGTGGATGTCAAGAAGAATGCTAAGGGCAGCAGAGGATGTCTTTTGCTTTTACAACTAATGAAAATACTTTGCTGTTCTCACATCTGCTCTAAAGGCCAACAGGAGAAGGAGTTATGTTGTGCCTGTTGTAACACAGGGCCAGAAGGAAGACTTGTTGTGTGCAAGTTCAACCGTCGCCACGTCAGTGAGGGCACCATGGAAGGAGATCTTGTGCTCTGCAGGGAAACTCTCCAGGGAGCACCTTGACATTCTCCAGGAAAAGGAGGCCCACATAGCAAAGCAAGCTCCTTGGGGAGCTCATGAGAGCTTTTCTTCAATTCGAGGCAAAGCCCACGATCAACCTCTTCATTTAGGGTCTTATAAGGCTTCATGCTGTCTTAGTGAACAGGGGCATAACACATGCTGATCCACGTGATCTACACTGGAGAGTCATTCTTCTGTGTAATTAGGAAAGGTACTGGGTAACCCTTCAGAGGCCTTTCTTTGGGCAAATAAAAATCCAATATCCCCTCATAAGTAGCACTGTTGAACCATTACTTTGCTTTGTGATGAGCCCTGAGGGCTCTATCTTTTAACAGGAAAAGGAAGTTCTTTGGAGAATATTGCCTGGTCTTTTAAGCCGATGGGACACCTGCTTGCAAGCCTGTCAAAGCCATGCACAGAGAGGTGGTGCCTTGTGAGGAAAATTCCGAACCTGATCCTTCTATTTTGTGGTCAGTTTGCATATGGACTGTGTCAGTCACCCTGCCTCTTCCTTCTCCACAGGGTTTCTGTTTGGCTGGAAGTTTAATTTTTCATGGTATTGTATTAGAAATGAGATGCTTATACTTTAAACTCCTGATAGATGCTGATGGCATGCAAAAATTCCCATAACTCCCCCAAACCACTTAATAGTCAGACCATGTTTAATGGCTCAAGTGAGCTCAAAGCCTCAGATACAGGACTAAGTGGGAATTAGGTTTTCTGCAATGAAAAGGGTAGGTTTCAGACAGCCATAGAGTAAATGTGTTATTTGTGTCGGGCAGACTGTGGGAGTGTGATAAATTTGGTAAAAGCAGTAAGATTTACACAATCTGAAGAGAAACCAGAGTATTATTTAGGATGGTGATAATGTAGGCAACTTAAGCTGTAAGTCACTTGCTTATCAGAAAGGTTTCTCTTGATCTAATTAATTTTCAAGTTGCGGACTGTTTTACCTTCTTTCTGAAATACAGCCATCTGGGCTTCCCTGTTAGTGATGTGTCTGCCTGACAGATTTAAATTTGCTTTTCCTCCCCCTTTTCTGGGTGGAAAACAATGAAAAGCATTTGTCTTTGTTCTAGATTCCTGTGTAAATCTCAGGAGGTGGGGATGGGGGAGGAAGGTACTGGGAAAGGACAAGGGCTTTCCACTTACTTTGTTCGCTTTATTTCGCTAAAGATTATTTGCATCATGTAAAGGACCGATTCTGCCTTCTCAGTCTGAGGTGCAGTTTTAGGAATTTCTTATCATGAAGTTTTGTCCTGTAGGCTTTTATAACTAGCTGGTTACCAATCTTCCCTTAGGAAGCATCGTCGGTTCATTCATTTGGAGTAGAATGTACTCTGGGGAGGCACTCTTCTAGACTCTGGAAATGCTTACTTGAAAATGACGAGGTCTCTGCTTTGAGGTGCCCAGTGGGAGGAGGAAGTCCATCCACAAAGGACTAATTTTGGAGTTACCAGCTTTGATAAGAGCTGGAGAGTGACCAGGTGGCTGGCCAGGCTTCATGGAAGCCTGGGAAGTCTCTCAGTAAGAGACAGATCAGCAGACACAGGGACAGGGACTGAGGTGAAGGGTGACAGCACTGAGCCAAGGTCGCCAGGACCGCTGTGTGTTCCTCTTAGAAAGGCAGGCCCAGCTAGGACTGGGATCTTGGACGTGGTGTTCTGTGGAGGGCACAGTGTTAATATGCTGAAAGGCTGAAAGGGACTCAGATGAGGCGTCTTAGTATAGAGATGCAGAGATCAGAGAGGCACTAGCAAATAGGGCAGTTAGGAAACATAAAAACAATACATAGAAAGATGTATAAGTCCAGTGTGAAGAAAGAACACAGAATGAAAGCCTCTACCCACTGAGGACACGTTCGTCTTCAAGACATCTCTGAACGTCTTAATCTAGTCACCTTCCTGGTGGTTCTGGTGACAGTGAACTGTCTTTGTCATGTGAGCTTGCTTCAGCTTTTCCTTCTAGATAAGTAAGTCATTGGGACTGTAATTTACTTGAGTGAGTTGTGTTTATTTAAATTTTTACAAAACTTTATTGAGAATTTTACACATGCATATAAGGTGTTTTTATCAAATCCATGCCCACTCCTTCCCCTCCAACATTCCCCCCTCTGAAGAAGTAACCCTAAAATCTTTTAAGGATTAGATACAAGCTCCCAAATACTTTTGACATTTTTGGCCTTTGGAACAGAGTATGTTGCTAACAGGCCCAAGGACATTTTGACTTTTAGCCAAGAAACTGGCTACTTTTCTTTGGGGTCTTTTTACCCTAACGGCCTAGCCAATTCCTACCTCCTATTCTTATCACACCATCCTCTGAAGAGGTTACCCAAATTGCCAATAGGGAATAGGGACACAGACCACTCTGGCTTCTTCCATGCTGAACAGGGACGCAGGGTGAGGCAACCGGGGTACCCCTTCAGTGGGTCTATCTAAGAGACTCCCAAAATACATAACTTTTGTCTCTAAGGGTAGAAGAAAGTCTTTGAATCATGAATAGGAGATGTGAAGAAGTAAAGGCAAGAGTAATTAGCATTACAAGTTCTAGACACGGAACTAGCAAAAAGTCAGAACAGGGCAAATTTCAAATGTTCATATGAAAGTCCATTGGAGTTTCTTGACAAGGGCTTCCAAACGCATCCCTCTATCGGGTTGCTCCTCATTTTTCTTTTGTCTTCCAAGGCTGGACTAGTTGGCTGGGAAGAGTGGCTGGATACGCAGGTGAGGGTCCGGTGACCCTGCATGGCGCTACTTTAATGAATGAGCACAACTGTCATCAAGCCCAATTGTACTATGTTTAGCGATCAGGCTCAGCCGAAGTTGTGATGATGGTAGTTATTTCATGAAGAAGGGACTGCTGTGTAGCATCTTCTTATTAAAAGGACCTGGGATTAAGTGCTAGGATCCACATATGAGAGAGAACATACATCATTTGTTTTTCTGAGCCTGTTCACTTAGCATACCAGTTTCTAGATCCATCCATTTACCTGCAAATTTCATTGTTTCATCTTTCT
>NW_008337140.1:1409290-1421277 GCF_000622305.1 Nannospalax galili | reverse complement strand
GCAGCTTCCGCACTTGTGTTTGCTCTGATGCTGACTTGCTAGGCAAAGCTGAAGAGCTGTAGGAGTGGCCAGCCTCCCAGCTCTTGGAGAATATACTGTGACTTGTGCTGGTTCCCAGAACCCCTGTGAGGGCATTGCAACAGGCCACAGCTGAGTGTCTATAGAGCAAGGGCAGGCTCAGTGGCCCAGGGCCTGTGTGTGTGTGTGTGTGTGTGTGGCCCTGGGCCACTGAGGCTGCCCTAGCGCACAGATACCTGTGACCATGCAGTCACATACAGGGGCCAGAGGAGTACATCTGCTATCCTTCTGTATCACACCTATCACACTTTGCCATATTTCCTGGAGATGGGATGTCATTCAAATGGAGCTCACCATTTGTCAGGTTGGCTGGCTGACTCAGTAATCCTCCTGTTTCCATCCCTGCCTGGTGCTGGGGTTACTGGACAGAACAGCGACAACTGCAAGAAGAAACAGACAAATCTGCAATTACACTTGGAGATTTCAATATCTATCTCTCAATAACTGATAAAACTGGCCGACAGAAAATCACTAAAGATTCAGAAAATTTGAGCAACAATATAAAACAATGTGGTCTAATTGATGTTTTCAGAACACACCACCCAACCACACCAGAATACATATTATTTTCAAGTATACATGGAATATTTTACTTTGTAAGATCATGGTTTAGGCTAGGAAGGGCTAGGAGATGGTTTGGTCAACAAAGTGCTTGCTGGGTAAGCATGAGGACCTGAGTTCAGATGCCCAGCACCTACGTAAAAAGGCAGTCTTGGCAGTACATGCCTGTAATCCCTATGTTAGGGAAGTGGAAATAGGAGGATCCCTGGGTCTTGCTGACCAGCCAGTCTAGTCAGATCACTGGGAGACCTTATCTCAAAATGAAGTAGAGCACTGGAGAGATGACTCAGTGAGTAAAGCGCTCACAGTGTAAGCCAGATAACCTGAGCTCAGATCCCCAGAACGTACATAGACAGGTATGCATCTACAGTCCCCAAACATCCTGTGGAGACGTGGGGAAGCGCTGGAAACTCACAGACCAGCTAGCCTGGTGTACATAGCAGTGAACAAGAGAGACATCGTCTCAAATTAGAAGGTGAAAATCAGCACCCAAGATTGTCCTCTGATCCCCACGTGTACACTATGGCACCTGTGTGCCTGCACTCACACATATGAATATACACACACATGAAATACACACCAAAAAGGTCAAAAAATAAAGTAGAAAGCATTGAAGAAACGCAGTGTTACCTCTAGCTCGCACGCACACACACGCACACACAAATAAACAAAACAGATAGTATTCTGAGCCAGAATATCTGAAAAGAATGGTCTAAATAAATTTAAAATAATTCAAGTGATACAAATCATGTTCTTTGACCCAAATGGAATAAGATTGAGAATCAATTGCAGGGGCTGGAGAGATGGCTCAGAGATGGCTTAAGGGCACTGGCTGCTCTTGCAGCAGACCTAGGCACAGTTCTCAGCCTCATGTGGCAGATAACAACTGTAACTCCAGTTCCAGGAGACCTGATGCCCTCTTCTGGCCTCCACAGGCATTGCATGCACATGTTGCATTTACATCATGCAAGCAAAACATTCATACACATAAAATCTTTTAATGTATTAAAAAAAAAAAAAAAAACTAGGGCCGGGTGTGGTGGTGCACGCCTTTAATCCCAGCACTTGGGAGGCAGAGGCAGGCAGATCTCTGTGAGTTCAAGGCCAGCTTGGTCTACATAGTGAGTTCCAGGACAGCTGGTGCCACAGAGAGACCCTGTCTCAAAAAGATCAAAAAAAAGAAAAAAAAAGAAAGAAACTAGGAAAAAACAGACTGGGGAGATGACTCAGCAGATAAGAGCACTTGATGCTTTTGAAAAGGACCCAGGTTTGGTTCCCAGCACCCACATGGCAGCTGGCAACTGCCTGTAACTCCAGTTCCAGGGGATCTGACACCCTTTTCTGGCCTCCATGAGCATCAGCATGCATGGGTGCATTCTCACACACACACACGTATACATAAATAAAAAATAAAATTTTTTAAGCCGGGCATGGTGACATACGCCTGTAGTCCCAGCACTTGGGAAGCAGAGGCAGGCAGATCTCTGAGTTCAAGGCCAGCCTGGTCTACATAGTGAGTTCCAGGACAGCTGGGGCTACAGAGAGACCCTGCTTCAAAAAGACCAAAAAATATATTTTTAAATGAAATTAGAAAAAAGAAGCCAGTTAAACCTGAAGTAAAAAAAAAAATGAAATAATGAAGATAAAAGCTGAAAGCCATAAAACAGAAAATAATAGAGAAAATTAATAAAGACAAATGAGGTTTGTTTGAAGAAATCTATAAAACTGATAAACCCCCAGATAGATTGATCAGAAAGTAAGTGAGAAGACAGGGAATACACCAATATCAGGAATAAGAGAGAATATAGCAATAGCACTACAACTATAGCTGGGTGTGTGTGTGTATGTGTGTGTGTGTGTGTGCGCACGCCCCAATGTGTGTGTGTGTGTGTGTGCCCCAATGTGCATGTGTGTGTGTGCACACCCCAATGTGCATGTGTGTGTGCCCCAATGTGCATGTGTGTATGTGCGTGTGTGTGCCCCAATGTGCATGTGTGTGTGTGTGTGCTCCCCGATGTGCATGTGTGTGTGCCCCAATGTGCATGTGTGTGTGTGCGTGTGTGCCCCAATGTGTGTGTGTGTGTGTGTGTGTGTGTGTGTGTGTGTGTGTGTAGATCAGAGAACAACTTTCAGGAGTCAGTTCTCTCCTTCCACCTTGTTGAGGCAGGGTCTCTCTAGTTCCTACAAGCTTCCAGGCCATTCTCCTTGCCTCACCTTAAGAGTGCTGTGGGAGTTGGGGAAGTTGGAGAGATGGCTCCGAGGTTAAGAGCACATTCTGCTCTTGCAGAGAACCCACTTTCAAGGACCAGAGTTCTGTTGCCAGCACACACATTGGGCAGTTCACAACTGCCTGCAACTCCAGCTCCAGGGGATCCAGAACCTTCTTCTGGACTCCGTGGGCACCACACACACATAATTTTAAAGTGATTCATTCTTTCAAAGAGTACTGGGATTACAGAGGCACGCCACAGCATCCAGCTTTGTATGTGGGTTTCAGGGATCCAAACTCAGGTCTCCAGGCCTGAGCAACAAGTACTTTTACCTACTGAGCCATCTCCCCAGCCCAAGACTCCATGGATTTTAAAAAAGAATATCTAGTCCATCAGTTGAATTTGAGGTGAAAAACCTCCCTACAAAGATAACTTCAGAATAATATTACTTCCCTGGGGACTTTTAGCAAATATTTAAGGAAGCCATAATACTGTGGAATCTATATTAGATTAGGTCTTCAATTGCATTTTCTGGAACACATTTCCTAAAAAGCTTGGAATCTCTGGAGCGACAAGAGTATTTTCTATGCTGTCTCAACCTATTCCAGGAGCTATAACAAAATACCTTAGACTGAGAAGTTTATAAATAAAGGATTTCATTTTCAAAATTCTGGAGGCTCAAAAGTCCAAGATCAAAGTGATAGCAGATTGGGTGTCCAGTAAGGTTCCTTGGTGTCTTGTGGCTGTGTATTCTCATGTGAAAGCCATCAGCTTCTTGTATCAAGGTTCAAATCCCAGTGGTAAGGGCAGCATCCTCATACTTACCACTTCCCCGAAAGCCCCACCTCTTAATGCCATGATCTTGGGCTGTAAATTTCAACATATGAGCTGGAGGCTGAGGGGAACCCCAGCCTCAGACCATAGCATATGCTGAAAGGGCTGGCAGCTGGTGGCCCCAACATAGCTTCAGTGTGGGGCGGGCCACCAGACTAAAGTGTGACTTTTGGCCTCCAGGAAAGAGAAGGGACTGAAGATGAGTGGATAGGTGATGGTCAGTGATTTCCTCCCTCATCTCTAGGAAGTCTCCATAAAGACCCCCAAAGAGGGGCTGGAGGGGTGGCTCAACAGTTAAGAACACTGGCTGCTCTCCCAGCAGACCTGGGTGCAGTTCCCAGCACCCACATGGCAGTTTACAAAAGCACCCACATGGTGTCTAACAATCATCCTTAACTCAAGTTCCGGGGGCCTTATGCCTTCTTCTGGCCTTGCATTGCAATGCCCCTCCACAGGCACTGCATGACGCAGGTACACTTACATACATGTAGGCAAAACACACATACACATAAAAAAATAAAAAATAAAGCACATCTTTAATCCCAGCACCCGGGAGGCAGAGGCAGGACTACACAGTAAGTTCCAGACCAGCAGGGGCTACAGGGAGACCCTGTCTCAAAAAGACCGAAAACAAATTAATTAATTAATTAATAATAAAATGATAATAAAATGTTTTACTTATATAATAAATAAAATAAAAATAAAATGTTTTAGACCCAGGGGCTGGAGAGATGGCTCAGCAGTTAAGAGCACTGACTGCTCTTGCAAAGGACCCGGGTTCGATTCCCAGTACCCACATGGTGGCTACAAACCGTCCTTAACTCCAGTTCCAGGGGAATCCGAAGCCCTCTTCTGACATCCGTGGCATTGCACAACACGGGTGCACTCACATACATGCAGGCAATGCATTCATATACATAAAATAATAAATAAAATATTAAAATGTTTTAGAGCTGAAGGACATGGTCTGAGGGTTCTGGATTGCTGAACACAGAGCAGTGTCTAGAAGTTGACATTCCTAGAGAGGATGTGGAAGTTCTGTGTTCCTCCTCCTTTGGCACACCGGTCCCTATAGATCTGTTCAGTCTAGCTGTTTGTCTGTATCCCATGTAACAAGGTTGTGCAGCAACTCAGTAACCATGAATCCTGTATTTCCCTGAGTTCTGTGAACCAAGCCAGCAAATTAATCAAACCTGAGGAGGAGATTGTGGGAACCTCCAAAAAAGTTAGACGTAGAGGCTGAAACCTAGAGCTTATGATTTGTGTCTCAACTTGGAGGCCAAGCCCTCAGCCTCTGGGATCTGACAGGAATTCCAGACAGATTGTGTCAGAGTTGAATTGATGTAGAGGACATCCAGTGGTTATCTGCTGGAGAATTCTTGGTGTATGAATTGTTTGGTGTGTGAGGAAACAATCTGGTGCCATGGATGTTGTGTGCACTGCTATGAGAGAATGGGACTGTGGGTAAGAGCTGTCTCCTACCCTGGCCTCCACTTTCTCTTCTGTAAAATGGAGTCATAATCTTTTCCTTCCTTTACTACAAAGGGGATGGCAGGAGAGACTAATGTTACTGCAAGCAGAGGGTACCACCAAAGAGATGGACCATCATTCATGCCTCTCATTCCTATGCCTCAGGACTCCTGGGGTCTCTCTTGCTCCCCTAGCTTGTTCCTATCCTGGAGAGTCTCTAGCTCTCACTTGCTTCTGCTCTGATGGGATCATGTCCAATGGCTGGACCAGTGATGGGACCATGTCCCTGGGAGCTGCAAGGGTAGCCCTGACTACCAAGCATGTGCCTGAAAACAAAAGCCAGTCTCCTAGCTCCCCCAGGTTTCCAGGAGCCATGTGTAGGGAGACTGGGAGCCCCAAGCCCAAGGGATGTTAGTGGTGTGCCTTAGAGTCTAGCTGAGGGGGCTGGAGAGATGGCTGAGACTAAGAGCACTGGCTGCTCTTACAGAGGACCTGGGTTCAATTCCCAGCACCCACATGGCAGCTAACAACCATCCATGGCTCTAAAGGCTCCGATGCCCTCTTCTGGCCTCTGTGGGCATTGCACACATGGATGCACTTACATACAGGTAGGTGAAACACTCATACACATAAAATAAATAAGTAAATAATTAAAAAAAAATAATCTAGCTGAGGAGACTATTCTGAATCTTGGCTGCCCATTGACTACCTGTAAGATCCTGGGTAGGTCACTTCACCTCCCTGAGACATTTGTGTTTTCAGATAAGGGACCCTGAACTTCTGTTTCCATGTCTCCACCTCCCAAGTGCTGGATTTACCATCCTGCACCACCATGTTTGGTTTTTGTGGGACTGGGAATCAAACAAACCCAGAGCTTCATGTATGCTATGTAAACACTCTACCAACTGAGTTACATCCCCAACCCTACTTTACCTCCTTAGCCCTGAATTTCCTATTCTGTGCACTATCTTGGTATTGAACTACATAATACAGGAAGGTGCTTCACACAGCTCCTGGCCACAGTGAGCACAGTCCATAGGGGCTGCCACCCAGCTGACTAGGAGAAACCCAAGCATCCTGAGAGCCAGGACTGGGGTCTGAGAACCAGGGCAAGCATCCTCAGCTCAGTCAAGGACTTCCTCATAAAAACACTGACCATCTGCTAAGGACCTTGCTGGTGCCTCCACTGGAGCCCTCCCCGCCGCCCCGCCCCAATCAGCTGAGGCTTAGCTCTGCCCCTCCAAGCTTAGGAATAAGCAAAGACCCCAGAAAGGAGCAGACCCTACCTCTCTCTTCTTCAAGTGGTGTATATAACTCAGAAGTTAAAAAATGTAGACTGCTTGGCTCTGCCTCTTCCTAGCTTCAAGCAGATCATGTGGCCTCCCTCTAGTGATTTCAGGCAGGTCACTTGACCTCTCCGTGCCTCCATTTCATAATCTATAAAACAGGGCCAAGACTGGTACTTTCTCAGAGGATCGTTGTGCTAATTAGTTAATAAATGTAAAATATGTGTGATGCTGTCTGGCACCACAAGCCATAGAAGCATTTGCTATTCTTATTTTCATTGTTTCAATTTTTCCAGTATATGGTCCAGTGGTTTCAGAACATGCTTACTGAATGAACAGATAGATATGTGGGTTAATGAATGAACCAACCAACCTCTAACATTCCTAATTCACTGATCACAAGGGCTATGAGTATGGAGCACCTAGTAGGTGCCAGGTTCACTGTGACACATGATCTAACTGAATTGCCACACTGAAGCACGTATCCTTCTGCCCCCCAGACCAGTAAATCAAAACCTTAGAGGTTCACTCATCCAAAATCATGGTTGTTTCTTTCCCTCCCATTTCATTTTTTAATTATACACATGATATGAAAATCAATGAAGAAAAATTTTGAAATAGAAAGAGGCAAAATTTTTTGAAAAAAAATCAATGTAAAATCACCTGAGATTCCACTGAATCTCTGAACAGCCTGAAATTACCATTGTTAAGCATTCGCTGACAGCCAGCCAGACCATCTTCATGCAAATTTTTTTAACAAAGATGGGTTCACATTATGCAGAAGCTGCCCTGCAATGGAGTGTGACTCTCTCCGTGTCAGTAAATATGTATCACTGGCAGCGGCAACTGTTCCATTGTAGAGCAGAATCACAATTTATTTAACTAATTTGCTGTTGGGGGATATTTAGGCTGATCCAATTTCTCACCATTTTCTGTGATGAATATCCTCTTTATCCAGACAACTTTTTGAACTTGTCCAATTATTTCCTTAGGATAAATTTCCAGAAGTGAAATTTCTGAGTCAAAGACAATACACTTATTTAGGGCTTTTCATCTATGCGTACGGCCAAATTGTTTCCCAGGATGGTTGTACTAATTTATACTCCCACTCTTGGAGCAGGAGAGGTGGACCATGGATATGGAGGATATGCAAAATAAATCAAGAAGTGGGCATCAGTCAGGAAAGGTTGGGCTATGACACAATAACAAATTATTCCCCAAACCTCAGGGGCATGACACAGCAAAGATTTATTTCTGGTCCAAGTGGCAGATTCACTGTGGCCCAGAGGAGTAGAATTCAAGGACATAGGCTACCGAGAGAACTGCCCACATGTAGCTGCAACCTCTGGAAACTAGGACATCTGCTCCCCTAAAGGGTTGAAAGGGTAAGCACCCAGGTTCAGAGTGTGTGTGTGTGTGTGTGTGTGGAGGCCAGAGGTCAACACTGTCTTCCCCAATCATTCTTCTCCTTTCTTTCTTTCTTTCTTTCTTTTTCTTTCTTTACTTACTTACTTACTTACTTACTTACTTACTTACTTACTTGAGACAGGGTCTCAATACACAGTCCTAGTTGACCTGGATGGAACTCACTATGACCAGGCTGTCATTGAACTCACAGAGATCACCTACCTCTGCCTCCCAAGTGCTGGGATTGAAGGCTTGTGCTGCCAGACCCAGTCACTTTATTTTTTGAGAGAAGGTCTCTCACTGAGCCTAGAGCTCACTGAGTTAGCTAGACTGGCTGGCCAGTAAGCCTCAGGGATCCTCCTGTCTCTACCTCCCTGGTGCTGGGATTACAGGCACACACCTCTTCACCCATCTTTCTATGTCAGTACTAGGGATCCGAACTCAAGTCCTAATGCTTGTGCAGGAAGCTCCTTACAAACTGAGCCATCTCCCCAGCCCACTCCAAGGTTCATTTTAAATGACTTGGTGTAGAAGCCACACTCATCACCTCCACATTTCATTGGCTAGAATGATCTTATGGCTTGTCTAGCTGTTCCGGAGCTGAACAGTGTGGCCTTTCACATGACCAGGAAGGGGAGAGACACCTGATATGAATAGATACTCATAGTGTCTGCTACAGATAAGAAACATTAAAATCATGGAAAGTTTATTTGGGTAAGAGAAATGGAAATTGAATTCTGTTGTAACTTGTACTGTTCCAAGGTCACTCACTCTGGTGTGGCATTGCATAAGAAAGGATTGTTTTGCCTCCATATACTGAAGACAAGCAGGAGAGGATGGCCAGACTATGAGCTGGGTGGTAGATGGGTGTCAGCTCTTACCCACATAGCCTGTTCCCCTCCTCCCACTGCTTGTCCAGAGCCACTGACCCAGAGCCATGGGGACCCCAAGAAGGTAGAGTACTAGGTCACCTCTATTGAAAAGTAATGAGTGGCAGGGTCCGTGAGAAATACTGCCCTCTGCTGGCTTTGATCTCTTGGCAGTCATGAAGTCAACCCACCCCTGCGAGTCAGGGGCATATAGGAATACATAAGCAGGGTGGGTATAGTGAGAGTTCTGGAGGGACACTACTTGGTTCTGTGATCATTTCTGTGACCCTGAGTATGGTGATAATAGGAATAGTTGCCTCCCAGGGTTAAGCAAAGCTTAAACATCTTCACATCCATGTCTTCATTGAACAACAGAGCAGAATTTACAGGCCCTGCATGTGCAGAGAGAAGCTAAATGAAGCCCTTGGCCTATCTTAAGATGGCCGGCAACAAATAACAAACAATAAACAACCTAGTATTCCAGGTGATAATCAGTGCTATGATGGAAAATTAAGCAGAGAAAGGGAACAGAGATATGAAGTGCTATTTTCTAGACTCTAGAATAGTCATTCTGTAAAGCCTGCATTTGAGTAGAGAGCTAGGTGAAGAAAAGAAAGAGCCCTGGGCTAGAGATATGACTCTGTCACTGAGCATGAGGAGCTGAGTCCAGATCTCCAGAACCCACAAGAAAAGCCAGGCATGGCATCACATGCCTGTAATCCCAGCACTGGAAGATGGAACCGGGAGGATCCTGGGGGGTCGCTGGCCACCAGTCTATCCAAATCAGTGAACTCAGTTCAGTGGAAGACCCTGCCTCTAAAAACAAGGTAGAGAAGGGCTGGAGAGATGACTCCGCAGTTAAAAGCACTTGCTGCTCTTCCAAAGGACTTGGGTTCAGTTCCCAGCACCCACTCACAGCTGCCTATAATTCCATCTCCAGGGGATCCGACATCCTTTTCAAGCTTCCTTGAGCACTTGGGTACACACAGGGCATAGAGACACACACATACATATAAATAAAAATAAATCTCTAAAAAAAAATAACATCCGTGGCTGGAGAGATGGCTCAGCGGTTAAGAGCATTGACTGCTCTCGCAGAAGACCCAGGTTCGATTCCCAGCACCCACATGGTGGCTAACAAAGATCCATAACTCCAGTTCTGGGGGAATCAAATTCCTTCTTCTGACCTCCTCGGGCATTGCACGACACAGGTGCACTTACACACATGCAGGCAATACACTCATACACATAAAATAAAAATAATAAATAAAATATTTTTAAAATAACATCCAGCCATGCATGGTGGCACATACTTTTAATCACAGCATTTGGGAGGCAGAGGCAGGCAGATCTCTGTGAGTTCAAGGCCAGCCTGGTCTACATAGTGAGTTCCAGGACAGCTGGGGCTACAGGAAGACCCTGTCTCAAAAAGACCAAAAAAAAAAAAAATCCAGTGTTGACCTCTGGCCCACACACACATGTGCATGCGCACCTATGAACACATACACATGCATACAGCACACAAGAGAGAACCATGTAGACAATGCTGAAGAAATAGCCCCAATGCCTGTTGCATTTGAGAACCAGCAAAAAGACCCAGACCGCCAGAGTGAGTGAGCGAGAAGTGCTCCATGAACCTAAGCTGCAGCTGCCTGTGGCTTGATAAGGATTTCAATTAACTGCAGGGGAGACAAAGAGCCACTGGAGGGGTGTGTATGGTCTCTACAGCCCTATTTTGTATCCAGCACTATACACCTGGTCCCTGAGTGCTCCGTAAACGTTTGCAGCAACGCCAGTTACCATATAGATAGTCACGATGATGACAGTGATGATGGCCAAGGCCTGTGCTGAGCCTACACAGAGATAGAGATAGCAAGCTAAAGAAGTATAAGGAATGGTCTGCAGAGATGGCTCAGTGGTTAAAAGCACTGACTACTCTTGCAGAGGACCCCAGTTCAGTTCCCAGCACCCACATGGTAGCTAACAACCATACATAACTCTAGTTCCAGGGGATTCAATGCCCTGTTCTAACCTCTGTGGGCATTGCACAACACAGGTGCACTTACATACATTCAGGAACACATTCATGCACGTAAAATAAAAATAATAAAACATTTTTTAAAAAAGTAGAAGGACATAACTGTTCCCTGAAATCGAGCACCTCCTCCCCTTCTTCCCTTCCTGCTCACCCCATTCCCTGAGACAGCCTTCTGAACTTCTTAGCATTCAGTGCTGTGCGCAGCGAGGAGCAGTGTTGGGCATAGAGTTGACAGGATGGGCATGGCTGGAAACTCCAAATGCCAGGCCCCCTTAGAGGACTAACAGTCAAGGAGAAGAAAGAGGAGGAATAAAGAAATGGGAGGAAGAAGAAAGGGTCTTGGTCTAGGAGGAAAACCACATGACCCCAGAGGCTGGCATTCTCCTGTCACTTAACACCCAGGCCCACTGGGGGCCAAGGCTGTGTCCTTGCTCAACACAGTTTCTCCCCACTTCCCACTCGTGTGTGTGTGTGTGTGTGTGTGTGGTGTTGGACAAGGAAGTAAAAGGGACTTCCAAATGTTTGCTGCTCCTCCACACCTAGGTGAAAAGAGGGACTACGCATTGTGCCTGTGGGACTAGGGAGCTCTTCCCTAATAAGAGTTCCTCGTGTTGCTCTCCTCCTTGGTCTGCACACACCAGAGTCCACAAATATGCAAATACCTGAGAAGCCACAGAGCAAAACCCCCAGCAGAGTTACTCATTGCCATCGGCCTTGTACTGGTGACTTCTCTCTGAGCCTGCATCCTCATCACAGGGATTGAGGGTACAACGAACTCATCTGTATAGAAACACGGAAAACAGCCCCAACTCATAGTCAGAAGTGTGTGCTGCTGTTAAGTCACACGTTGATAGAGTCTAGGAAAGAAGCAAAAATGTAGCTCATGTGATACCCACAGGGATGTGGACGTGCATAAATGTTCACAGACAGTGCCATCAGATCCCGTGCATCCCAATAACCAGTTATGGAATCAGCCTAGGTACCCACTGACAGATCAATGGGTAAAGAAAACAGAATAACACTAGGCATGGTGGCACAAGACTAACTCTAGCTCTTTGGAGGATGAGGCAGGAAGATCAAAATTCAAGGCCAGCCTGGGTTATATTGTGAGTTTGAGGTTACCCTGAGTACAAACTCCCCCGGAAGGAAGGAAGGAAGGAAGGAAGGAAGGAAGGAAGGAAGGCGGGAAGGAAGGAAGGCTGGAAGGGAGGAAGGAAGGAAGGAAGGAAGGAAG
>NW_008337140.1:1407000-1409171 GCF_000622305.1 Nannospalax galili | reverse complement strand
GAGGGAGAGAAATATGGAAAATGTGCTACATACACACAATGGTGTTTTCTCCTATCATTCAGAATGAAATTATGTCATTTGTAGGGAAATGGATAGAACTAGAGCTCAGTGTGTGAAGCAAAATAATCTAGGCTCAGAAGGACAAACATTCCACTGTTCCCCTCAGATATGGAATCTAGACATGTTAGCTACTTTTCTTATTCCTGTGACCAAGTACCTGGCAAAAAGCGATTTAAGGGAGGAAGGATTTATCCTGGTTCATGGTTGAGGGTACAGTCCACCATGGTAGGGAGGTCATTTGGAGGGAGTTTCTCCAGGCCATGGTGGCAGAAGCATGAAGCTGCTTGCTCACATCTCAGAGGACCAGGAAGTGGAGGTGAAGACTGGTGGTCTGCTGGCACCTTTTCTTCTTCTTGTTCAGTCTGAGCGCCGACCCATGGGATGGTGCCACCCACACCCAGGACTCAATTATCCTGTCTGGATACACCCTCACAGACACACCCAGAAATATGTTTCACTAATGCCCTAGGTGCTTTTTTTTTTAAGATTAATCTTATTTTTTAGATTATGTGTCTCTGAGTGTATATGTGCACATGATTGCAGGTACCTATGAGGCCAGAAGTATTAAACCTCCCTGGCGCTGGACTTACAGGCATCTGTTAGTTGCCTGATTGTGGGTGCTGGGAACTGAACTCAGGTCTTCTAGAACAACAGCCAGTGCTCTTAACTGCTGAGCCAGCTCACTGGCCCAGGGTGTTTCTTAACTCAATTAATTTGATAATAAAAATTAATCATAGCACTAGATTAAGAGAAATACAGGTATTTAAGGAACAGAAGGGGGACCATGGGAAGGGGAGGAGGACAAAAGAAGGAAGTGGGGTGATGTGCTGGATAGGTTTAGTGTCAACTTGACACACCTGGGTTGAGGGAGCCTCCACTGGGGAATTGCTTCCATTGGACTGGCCTGTGGCCATGTCTGTGGAGCATTTTCTTGACTGCTGAGTGATGTGGGAGGACCCAGCCCACTGTGGGTAGTGCCACCCCTGGGCAGATGGGCCTGTGTTGCATAAGAAAGCAGGCTGAGCAGGGGCCAGGGGAGCAAGCCAGTAAGCAGAGTTCTTCCATGGCCTGTGCTCCAGCTCCTGCCTCCAGGTTCCTGCCCTGAGTTTCTACCTTGGGCTCCCTGATGAACTGCGACCTGGGAGATGTAATACAAATAAACCCTTTCCTCCCCAAGTTGGTAGTGGTCAGAATGTTTTGTCACAGCAACGGAGAAGCAAACTAGGACATAAAATTGGTGCCAGGAGTGGGGTATTGCTGTGACAGACCTGACTTTGGTGTTTTTGGGAGGGCTGTGGAAGTGTTTGGAGCTTTGGGCTGGAAAAGCCATTGCATGCTCAGAGTTTGCTGCTGTGGAGCTTGGAACAGTTATGCTGAAAGAGTTGTAGAAGATGGAGGCCTGGTTTGTGAAGCTTCAAAGGGAAGCGGAGACTATCAGGGCTGTTTGTGTGAGATTTTGGATTGAGAATCTATGGGTTCTGGTCAGGTGGGGCTGAAGAATCAGCTGTGATCAAGAAGAGACCAGAACCTGAAGCAAAACCTTTGCTTTACTGGGACAATTGGTGCTGGTTAGCTGGGGCTGAAAAATCAGCTGTAAGTAACAAGAGACCAGCATCACTGTGATGAAGTCTTCTGGGAGATATTTCCTCAGGGTCAGCACACAGAGGGGACCAACACCTCTATCTCAAGCTGGAAGCAGGACTTGGTAATGTATAAGAGTCTCCCCCTACATGGTTGTGGTGTTGAAAACGTGAAGGGGTCACAGAGAGCAGCTGAGGCTTGGCACTCAGAGGCCAGGAAAGGCCATAAGAGAAAGTGCAGCTTCAGTTGCATTTAAGACCCCAGGATTGAAGGGGTCATGGAGAGAATCTGAGGCTTTGTACCCGGAGAGGCAAGAAGAAGTCATTGGTGAAGGTGTAGCCTCAGTTTCAGTGGAGACCCCAGCTTTTTGGAGATGCCAGGACCGTGGGACAACCATCAAGGACCACAGTAGGTGTGGAATGGAGCTGGCCTGGGTCTGCAAGATGAGCTGTTTGTGCTGTGTCAGAGAAGTGGAGCTGCCAGAACCCTTTGGAGCCAGAAGATCGTGAGTGAATCCCAGATGTCCAGCC
>NW_008337140.1:1371164-1406955 GCF_000622305.1 Nannospalax galili | reverse complement strand
TACAGAAGCCCACCCACAGTTGAGACTTTTAAAAGAGACTATGGACTTTTAAGTGTTTGGATTTTTTTAAGGATTGTGGGGTTTTTAAGATTGTTCTGTCTTATGTTGTGATATTAATGTTAACATCATATCTTGGGGACAAGAATTGGAAAGCTTGTGGTTTAATAGTGATGTGTTAGTGTGTCAAGTTGACAAGGGGTCAATTGTGCTGGGCAGCTTTAGTGTCATTTTGACACAGCTGCGTTAAGGTAGCCTCAATCGGGAAATTGCCTCTATTGGACTGGCCTGTGGCAATGTCTGTGGGGCATTTTCTTGATTGTTGAGTGATGTGGGAGGGCCCAGCCCACTGGGTAGTGCCATGTGGGCCTGTGTTGCATAAGAAAGCAGGCTGAGCAGGGGCCAGGGGTGCAAGTCAGTAAGCAGCATTCCTCCATGGCCTGTGCTCTAGCTCCTGCCTCCAGGTTCCTGCCCTGAGTTTCTACCTTGGGCTCCCTGATGAACTGTGACCTGGGAGATGTAAGATAAATAAACCCTTTCCTCCCCAAGTTGGTAGTGGTCAGAATGTTTTGTCACAGCAACGGAGAAACAAACTAGGACAGGTGATCAAAGCACATGATACCAAAATGTCATAGTGATGGTGCATGCCTTTAATCTCAGCACTTGGGAGGCAGAGGCAGACATATCTCTGTGAGTTAAAGGCCAGCCTGGTCTACACAGTGAGTTCCAGGTCAGTGAAGGCTTTCCAACAAGACCCTATGGAGAAAGAGGAGAGAGAGAGAGAGAGAGAGAGAGAGAGAGAGAGAGAAAGAAAGAAAGAAAAGAAAGGGAAACTGCCATAGTGAAATCCATCCTTTCATACAATTAATATGAATGGAAGCCAGGGTGGTTACTCACCCCATGACACTTGGGAAAAACTGTAGCAGAAGGTCAAGGTCAACCATGGTTACGTAGAGAATTCCAGGCCAGCCTGAGCTATAGAGTGAGACACTCACTGTCTCACAAAAGGAAAATAAAAACCCAGTGCATCTAGCTGCACACCCCCAAACAAGAGCCAGCAGGCAACCCTCCCCATGAGTCTGGTAGCCTTCAGCTACCCAAACCACAGTGCAAACTCTCCCATGGGCCTTCAGCCAGTACCACTGCCCAAATCCCTACCCACACCCAGGGTCTGTTTCTGCCAGTAGAATGGCACCAACCCAGCCAAAGCACACAGCTAAAACAATGTAGTGGGCCAGAAGTGGCCAAGTGGATGTCTTCTCAGGCAGCTCCCTGGACAGCCCCTCCAGCCCTGGGTCCCTCAGTCAAACTCTCCTGTGATTTTGCCATTTATCTGTTCCAAGGTCTCCAAGAGCTCCCACAGTGTGGGGATAAAAGTCACATTTTGGCTCAGCAGGCAAAGGACTTGCTACACAAGTGTGAGGGCCAGATTTCAGATCCCCAGCACCCACATAAATGCCAGGCAGAGCCTATAATCTCAACATGCAAAAGGCAGAGGCAGGGGATTCCTGGAGCAAGCTGGCTAGTTAAGACTGGTCAAATCCATGAACTCTGGGTTCAAGTTAAAAACCCTGTCTCTGGGGCTGGAGAGACGGCTCAGCAGTTAAGAACACTAGATGTTCTTGCAGAAGACCCGGGTTCAAATCCCAGCACCCACATGGCAGCTAACAACTGTCCCTAACTCCAGTCCCAGGGGATCTGACAGCCTCTTCTGACTTCTTCAGGCACTGCATGACACAGGTGCACTTACCTACATGCAGGTAGTACACACATACACATAAAATAAAAATAATAAATTAAAAAACCCTGTCTCAATATATAAAGTGGAGAGCTGTCGAGGAAGCGCCCATTACCAACCTCTGGCCTCCACATGTGTACACATGCATCTGCACACACTTATAAGCCCACACACGGAAACACGTATATACACACATGCATACCACGTACTTTAAAAACACCCCCCCCACACACACACACATACACATCTTGGTGTGATTTGAATGTGAAATATCCCCCACGGGCTCACAGGTTTAAATACTTGGTCTGCAGCTGGTGGAGCTGCTTGGGAAGATCGTGGAAACTTTAGGGGGTGGAGCGTCACTGGATGCCTCCTACTCCTGCCACTGAGTCCTCCCTGCCTGTTGCTATGTCTTTCCTGATGAACTGTATCCATCTGAAACCGGAAGTCAGAATAAACCCTTTCTCCCTGAAGTTGCTTTTGTCAGAGTATTTTTTCACAGCAACAAGAAATTAACTGAGTCACCTGGACTGAGGAGATGGCTCAGTCAATAAAGTGCATGCTGAGCAAGAATGAGGACCACAGTCCGGATACCCAGTACCCACATAAAAAGCCAGTGCTGTAGGGGAGGTGGTAGAGACAAGAGAATGAGTGGGGCTTGCTGAACAGCGATCCAGCTGAATTAACAAGCTCCCTGACTCAAAAAATAAGGTGGAGTGCCATCAAGAAAGACATGTAGGGGCTGGAGAGATGATTCAGTGGTTAAGAGCACTGGCTGCTCTTCCAGTGGACCCTGGTTCAGTTCCCAGCACCCACATAGAGGCTAACAACCATTGGTAACTCCAGTTCCAGGGAATCCGACGCCTTCTGGCCTCTGTGGGCATTGCATGCATGGGTTCCCTTACATGCAGACAAAACTTTCATACATATAAAACAAAAATAAATTTTAAAAAAATTTTAAAGAAAGACACCTGATATCAACCTCTGGCTTTCACGCACATGTGTACCTGTACATACACATGAACAAGGATACATGCACACGCACACACACACACACACACACACATAAAAATCTTTACCCAGGTATTCAAGATCTCTAGGTCTTACCCCAACTTCCTGCCACCCTTTGTGTCTTCAAAACATCACCTAAGCCAATGTCACTGCCCTGAACACGTGTCCCCACCTACCTCCTGTTCTTTCCCCCTGAAGTCACCTGTCACCTCCCTACCCACCTTAATCAGCTTTTAAAATCTGGCTCAAAATTGCCTCCCTCCATGGACTCTTCCATAAACATTATAGTCAAAGTCACCTTCATGGGTTATGATGTTAGTGCTAATTGCCAGCTTGACAAAACCTAGAATCCCAAGAGAGAGAGACCTCAGAACATACCTGTGGGGGATTATTTTGATAACATTAATTGAGGTGGGAAGATCCTCCCACTGTGGGAGGCACCATTCCCTAGGCAGGCAATCCTGGGCTGTATAAGAGTGGAGAAAAGAAGCACAGCACTGGTGTGTGTGCATCCACTGCTCTCTATGTCTGTGACTAGCTGCCTCAAGCTCCTGCCACTGTCACTTCCCCCACAATGATGGGCAGTAACCTCAAACTGTGAGCTAAAATAAACTCCTTTTCCCTTAAGCTGTTTTTATCAAGAGAATTTTATTACAGCAATAAGAAAAGAACTAAGACACCCAGTGTGCTTAAGGCCCTGGTTCAATCTTTAATGCCACAAAGCCTGTCAAAAAAAAAAAAAAAAAAAAAAAAAAAAAAAAAACCGTCTTCAGAATCTTAATGCTCATAATTTTCTGCTACCTGCCTCCACGCTCCACCTGCCCTGGGCACATACTTAGCTACTATACACCACAGATTTAAGCAACAGTGACTCTAGCCTGGAACACTCAGTGACATCCAGGGGTGAGCAGTCAGTGCAGCTGCATTTCCATGAGGACATTGCTTCTAGAAACCACAGGCCAGGGGCTTATAATCCTCCATCAGTACGGAGGCACCAAGGACACACTCCACCTTGCCAGACCCACGGCATGCGAGAAATAGAAGAGACCAAGGGTTGTCCATAGGGACATAGAGGCAGTTCTGGTAACCCCTGAAGACCACCTTTGAAGGCAAACCAAATTCCAACACAAATTCATCCAATGCTGCAGGCCCTATCCAGTGGGGAAATCTTTCTAATGAGGGACACGCTCTTCAAGGATGTGGGCTGGACCACTGAAATCATGACCTCCAATATCCATGTACAGAACTTAGCTAGGAACCCCACGTGAAGGAGACAGCTGACCCCTCATCCCCATAGCTCAGAATCAGAGCTGGGACTGAGTTGGTGGGAGATCTGAAATAAGATAGCTTTAATAGATGTTCCCATAGAGATCCATCAGATCTCAGAGGAGACTGCTTAGCCAGCAAAGCCCTAGCAAACCCTTGGGGCAGGAGGTGCAATCTCAGAGACCTGCGTCTGGGGAGGGAGTCTAGGAGGCTTAGATTGTGAGGATTCTGAAAAGACTTTCCTGCTCATTTGGTGACTCACATTTGCTATTTTGGAGGGAACCAGCCACCAGCAAGCTTCATAGATCTAACAGTAAGCCTTGTGCTCTCCTATGGGAACAGGGTCACAAAGGTGGTGGCACAAGAGACCTTTGACCATTGTCTGGTGAAGTAAGGGGTTTCTTCTGGGGTCATTCACTGACTGCATTTGGCTGACAAGTGGATTGGACTGAAGGGCAGGAAGATTCCACTCATATCCAGTGCCTCTCCCTCCCTGTGCTCACCTGGGCTTCCTCACAATACGGAAGGGTCAGGACAGTCAGACTTTTTACATGGCAGCCAGCTGCCAAGAGTGAGTGATCCAGGAACAGAAGGTGCACCGTTTACCATTTGACATGACTTTTACCATTGGTAAAAGCAGCCAGAGCCCAGCTGAAACTGAAAGCGAAAGAAAACCTGTCCTGCCTCTCAGAAGGAGGGTGGCCATCTTTAGCCTACTCTAGAGACCAAGATAACAAGCAAACACGGCATTTTAAGTCCACTGGGATTAGGGTTACTTACCCACATCCACAGCTGGAGCCTTAAATGAAGGCGGAGCCCACGCAGCTCCACCTTCCACAGTTGCCTAGATCAACAGAAGAGATACTGGTCTCATGTCTCCCCAACCACCAACCCCAGTGCCAAGTCTGGGTTTGCCTGTGTACCCCAGGGGCTAGAGCTATAGCAGCCACTTAGTATGGGGCCCTTCCCGGAACAAGCCCTTCTCTACCCAAATTTTGGGGGCTGCTGCATTCTGAAGGACATTTATTATCTCTACTCGAGTTCTGGAGTCACACACTGTAATGGCTGATTTTGTGTTTCAACCTGATTGAATCACGGAGAGATCTAGTCAAACAGTTTTTCTGGCTACATATGTGAAGGTGTTTTTGTTTGGTTTGGTTTGGGTTGGGTTGGGTTGGGCTTGATTTGGAATAAGATTAACACTAGATTTAGAGATTGGTTGAAATGGGGGTGAGAGATCCTTAGCCAGGTGTAGTGATGATGCCAGGTAGGCAAGGAGTTAGATATGAGGCAACCCAGGAACCCTGCAGCTGCATATCGGTGGTGGTGTCTCCTGATGGTCAGAACCCCCCTTTGTGGTTAAGCATCCCTGAAGCTGCAGTTGGGTTGTTCCTGATATATCAGAAACTGAGGCACCAGGACATTCTCCACACAGGTGCTCTAAGGAAGGGCTTTCAGGCTCAAAAGGCCTGACATCATTATAGTATCACCTGCATTGTAGTTTTGACACCCTTGTGGGCTTTTCTAGGGGATTATGGGAATAAATGCCCTAAAAGGGCGACCCAGTCCACTGTGATTTGAGAGGGAGTCACCTTAACCCATGAATATGTCATCCACCTTATAAATATTTATAAAATCTTCTTTAAAACCCACAGCACAGGGCTAGGGAAATGACTTATCAGTTAAGAAAGTTTGCTACTTTTCCAGAAGGCCTGATTTTGGTTCCCAGCATCCATGTTGGGTGGCTCACAACCACCTGTAACTCCAGCTCCAATAGAATCCTCTTCGGACACACACACACAGACATGCACATACACATAAATAAATCTTTAAAATCCACTGGGCTGCTCCCTGACATGGGGCAGTCCACTCTGATTTCTCTTTGGAGTGTTTGCTTTGCTTCACTAAATAAACTTCTATATAAACTATGTTTCTTGGCTAGATTTTTTCCTTCAAGAAGGAAATACCAAGAAATACCTCCTAACAGTGGCACAGACCTGGAATGCCAGCACATGAAAGTTGAGGCGGTAAATCTCTAGTTTGAAGCTAGCCTGGGCTACACAGAGAGTTCCAGGCCAGCCTGTACAACTTGCTGTTACCTTATCTCACGCCCATCACCATCCCTGCTTTTCCTTCTCATACACAGCATAATTTTCAGCATGGACCATTTCACCTCAGATCAGAAGTAAATGTGAGGCTTTCTCCCCTCACACAGCCAATGTGGCAGCCAACACCAGCTGACAGTCCTTTGCGGTGATCCAGTTCTGACACTTGCTTCCTAGAATCAACTCAGATCCTACACGAAAATGCCCCCCCACTTCAAATACCAATAGTCCCCCAGTTATGGCCTGTGCTTCTGATCGACCAGTCATAAATCAGGGTTTCCACAACCCCTTCCTAAGGTTTGATTAATTTACTAGGCCAGCTCCCGGAACTCAGGGAAATATTTGATTTAGGTTTACCCATTTATCACAAGGGAAATTATGAAAGTTACAGAGGAACAGCCAGATGAACGAGATGCAGGGAATGGGAGGACTAGGTTCAGAGTCCAAGACCCCCAAAGAGCATCCCACTCAGTGAGCTTATGTCCCCAGAAGCTCCCACACCCTGACCTTTAGGCTCTGTAGAGATTTTATTGTATCGACATTGTTGATTAAATTATGGGTCTTCATGATTAGCTCACCCTTTCACTCCACCTCCTCCCTGAAGACCCAAGCATGGAACCAATCCTCTCTTCACGTAGTTGCTGCCCTGGCAACCAGTCACCATTGTGGGGCTATCCAGGAGAGCACCAAACACCAGCCATTCTAGTGAGAGACTCTGTTCCCAAAAAAAAGTGGATGGGCCATCAGCAGGTAAAGGTGCTTGCTGCACAAGCCTGACAACATAAGTTCAATTCCCATATTCCATGATGGAGGGAGAGAACTGACTCCTGAAAGCTATCCTCTGACCTCTATATGCACACTGAGGCACATGCACACCCAAAACTCATACATATACATCATATATACACACAATAATAATAAACAAAATTTGAAAATAAGGAAGAGAGCCAGAAATGGTGGTACATACCTTTAGTCCCCAGCACTCAGGAGGCAGAGGTAGATGGATCCCTGTAAGATAGAGATCAGCTTGGTCTACCTATGAGTTCCAAGTCAGCTAGGACTATAGGGAGCAGCACTAGCTGCTCTTGCAGAGGACCCAGGTTTGGTTCTCAGCACCATATAAAGGCTAACAACTGCCCATAATTCCAGCTCCAGGAGATTCAACACCCTCTTCTGGCCTCTACAAGCATTACAAGAACATGGTGTACTTACGTACATGTAGGCAAAACATTCATACACATAAAATACAAATAGATATTTTTTTTAATTTTATGTATGAGTATATTATCTGCATGTGTGTAAGTGCACTAGTGTTGCACAATACCCAAGGAGGTCAGAAGAGGGCATCAGATCCCCTGGAACTGGAGTTACAGATAGCTGTTAACCACCATGTAGATGCTAGGAATTGAACCCAGGTCCTTTGAATGAGCAGTCAGTACTCTTAACTGCTGAATAATCTCTCCAGCCTCATAAATGTTTTTTAAAAAGAGAGAAGGCTTTGGTTCTGTCTCTCTGGAGAACCAACCCACCCTCAACTCAATACAGTTAAGACCTCAGGTCAAAACTTGTGCCCCTCTTAGAGCCAAAACCCCCATCCCAGGTGTCAAATCATGTCACCAGAATCTCCAGTTTCCCAGACACACTTTAGGGCCCAGCCCCATGTCTTTAAGAAACCAAGATCTTTCTCTGCCTGGAACAAAACACCCATAACTTCCTCCTAGCAGAATTTTCCAGAACCCTGAGACCCAGTGCCAGTTTTAGGAACTGCGCTTTCTGCTCCTAGTTCATCCGGAGTGTGGCCCCAGGTATAGCCTTGGAGATCCAAACCTTGGTCACTGCTGGCTCCCCACTGCCAGTGGGGACCCACCTAGACACTGAGCAGGGCTGGTCCAGGGGCATCACCCCCCCAACCCCCATCCCATTCCCATGCATGTCCACCCTCAGACTCAGAACCATTCCAGCACATTCAACTGATACAGCTCTACCAGGAATCAGACCGCCTGTTCAAAGAGTTGCAGACAGAAGGTTTATAATGCCACTGTTGGCAGAGGAGAGGGGCCAGGCATAGAGTGGGGCAGAGGAGAAGGAAGCAGGGTAGGGAACTGTGTTTGTGGAGCCCTGCTGTGCACCCCCTCCTGCGGTCCTCTGCAGTGGAGCTGAGGCAGGGTAGGGCAGGCAGGGCTGGGCTGGGCTGGGTAGGGAAAGTAGGAGTTCTCTTCAGGCTGTGGGGCTGACAAGAATGGAAGTTAGGGACACCCTTGACCCTGAAGCCTGCCTGAAGTGGGGCCCTGGGCTGTATACCCCTCTTTGCCCATCTAATGAATCTCATTCTAGGAGTCAGGACAGAGGGCCTAACCTCACTACCTCCCTAAATCCCAACTTCCCCTGTCCAGTGCCACCCACTCTGCCTTAATGAAATTCCTGGCTGATACCTCCTAATTTCCCAGTGATTAACTTCTAGCGGATTAGGAACAGGACAGTTATTTAATTAACACGTGTGTCTGCGATTACTCAGGACTCATTAAGGCTCCATGATTGACTTGTTAATGTGTAAGAATTCAATTATGTGCCTGGCACTGAACTCCTGGCCAGGATTTGCCAGAGCAGCCTGGGCAACCAACACTCCACCCTGGAGTGGCCCAGTCCAGTCTGGGAGCTCCAGTCTGAGTAAGAGCTCAGCTCGGCCCAGGGAGCCTGGTCTGAGGGAGGAGACAGCCCCGTCCATGAGCAGCCCCAGCAAGAGACAAAACTTGGTCCCAGGAGAATCCCAGTCAGAGGTGGACAGACCCAAATCTTGTTCTTAGAGGGCTGTTCCTAGAGAACCCCTCATTCTGAGAGGGACAACATAGCCATGGCAGAGACAGACCAGTCAGAAGGGGCCACATCCTAGCCCTGAGAAGTTTCTGCTGGGTAGAGGTGGCCCAGCAGTGAGGCTCACCAGTCTCAAAGGGGAGCTGCAGCTAAGGCCGGGGAAGTATAATCTGAGGAAGATGTGTAACCTTCCCAGGGGCTTCTCCGGACCAGACAGGGCAAAAGGCCCAAGTCTTAAGCTGGAGGGATGGTTCAGTCAGTGAAGTGCTTGCCGTGCATGAGGCAAGTTCAGATCCCCAGCATCAATGTCAAGGCATGTCTGTAACTCCAGAGCTGAGGAGAGAGGAGGACGCGGAGACCTGTAAATCCCTAGGGCTCCTGGCCAGCTAGCTGAGTCTAATCAGTAAGCTCCAGGTTCAGTGAGAGACCCTGTTCCAAATAATAAGGTGGGTAGCGATAGAGAAAGACACCCAAAGTCAGCCTCTGGCCTCCACACACATGTGCACACATACACATCCAATGTCTTCATCAGAGAGAACTGGAAAGGCAGAGCCGTGGCAGGGCAGGGGTGTGTCTGGGAATTGTCTTGCTCAAAAAATAAAGACAGGAGGCAGAGGCAGGAGAGAGGACAGAATGGGCCAATTCAACTCACTCCTTCCAGGCCTCGGCCTCTCTGTCATTGCCTGGGTCTCCGGCTGTCCCCACTCCATGCTGGAGCCTCCAAGGGGGGTCTGAGGCTACCTATCTACAGCCACAGCATAACCTTGCCTAGCTGGGGACTGAAATGTATTATACACTGGAGAGGAACAAGCTGGACAAGTGGCAGGGAAGACAGCCCCAGGGAAGCAACCTTGGTCATGCGAGGGAGGATGTGGGGCGGAGAGCCCATAGGAGCAACCTTGGTCAGGTGAGGGAGGATGTTCAGGTAGAGAGGTTGCTGCAGACACAAAGTACCTCTTCAATGCTGTGTGGGCCACACACATCCTCTCAGTGATTCTTTTACACTTTACAGTTACAGAAATGAACACTGACACCCAGAGAAGCTAAGAAACTTGTCAAAGGGTACATACACAACAGTAAGGGGTAGAATGTGGCTGGAATCCATTTGGACTCACTTGTATCCTTCAACGTGACCCTTTACTACCTTAGCTCCTATCCCCCTATTCATCTCCCCCACACACACCCTACCCCCTCCTGTGACCTGACAGGCAAACCCCACCCCTAGCTGAAGAGCTATTGGTATTAATTGGCTTCTGGGAGAAAGGGAGCCATTTTTCTTCAGTGGTATAGCCATGGATAAGTTGTCCATGCTCCAGTACATGACCCATCCATCCCCATTTTTTTTGGTCTTTTTGAGACAGGGTCTTCCTGTAGCCCCAGCTGTCCCAGAACTCACTATGTAGACCAGGCTGGCCTTGAACTCACAGAGATCCGCCTGCCTCTGCCTCCCAAGTGCTGGGACTACAGGCATGTGCCACCATGCCTGGCTCATACCCATTTTTTTAAGTAATGAAAGTAGTAAGAGTGCCTTTAATCCCAGCACTCAGGAGGTTCCAGGTAAGCTGGGGCTACAGGGAGACCCTGCCTCAAAAAACAATTAATAATAATAATGATAAAATAATGAAAATAGGAGACACGTTGGGGGAAAAGGGGGTGTGGAGGGAATGGGTGGTAAAAGGCCATGGTAAATATAATTAAGATATTTTATACATGTGCATAGCATTGTCAAATAATTATTTTTTAAAACTAAATTTAAAAAAAAAAACTTTCCTTAAAACTGTGCAAAGGAAATTCTCAAAGGAGTTACCCAGTGAGTTAAGCTGCTTGGGGCCCAGTGAAGAATAGACCTCATCATGATGAGGCCTGGGCCACTGTGCCAAGCAGACCAAACAGGACAGTGGTTGTGCAGGGGCAGTAACTTGGCACCAGCCCTGGCAGAGCTCTGCAGGGCATTGCTCCATGGGCGTAAGGCCACCAGCAGCTAGGGCTTCCCAGAGACTCGCCTGCAGGCCATGCTTAGCCTCCCACAAACTGCAGCCTCAGGCCTCAAGCTGCTCTCTGAGACTCTTTCCAATGTAAACTGAGGCTGGTAATACACTCCTTATAGTTACTGGATGTAATAAACAACGTCACACAAAGCAAAGAGTTCAGTCCTATACCTAGAAGGAGGTACACTCACTAAGTCAATCATGTTTCATGGTCACTGATGATGTTGTCAGAAGAAAGGAATCCCACCAGAGGCACCACTGGTTCAGCTCCACGCTATAGTACACACCCAAAGTACCAGCAGTCAGGAGACAGTCAGGAGGATCAAAATAAATTCGAGGCAAACTGGTCATAAAACCATCTGAGGCACTTGTGTTTCTGCAGAATATCGGTGGGGTGGATTGTCAGAGCCAGAAGTAGATGTTGATTAAAGATCCACAGGCAGGGCTGGGGAAGAAGGTCATGTCAAATATATATGATGATGACAAGATGCCGTAAAACTGGAAGGGCCACAGAAGAATGCCCAGTGACCCCCACAGCACAAGCGGCACATTTAAAACAAGAAGTCCAAGTGTAAAGAATAGGTAAGTGGTCACACTTAGAAAACTGTAGGAAAAGGATTTCACCACAGGCTGCTCAGCAAATAGCCAGAAACAGAATGGGACAGGGAGTGTGTGTGCCTGTTAATGAGTGCATGTATGCATATGCCTCATAGACTTTAAATCCTTCCTAATAGCCTTGCAACATCTTTTTTAAGATTTACTTTATTATAGTTATTTATGCTTATGTGTTTGCATGTATGTATGTGCATGCAGATGCCCAAGGAGGTCAGAAGAGGAAGTCAGAGCCCTTGGATCTGAAGTTACAGGTGGTTGTGAGGTGCCAACGTGGGAGCTGGGAACCAAACCCAGATCCTCTGGAAGAGCAGCAACAATTCTTAACCACTGAGCCATCTATCCAGCCCCCAATCTTGTGTATGAGTGTTTTGCCTGCATATAAGTGCATCACCACATGTGTGTGCAATGCCTTGGAGGACAGAAGACGTTGGATCCCTTGTAACTGGAGTTATGGACAGTTGTTAGCCACCATGTAGATGCTGGGGAACCAAACCAGAGTCCTTTGCAAGAACCGCCAGTGCTCTTAACTCCTGAGCCATCTCTCCAGCTCCAAAATTGTAATATCTTAAAATAATTTGTAGAACACAAAGTACCTCTAGATATACATAGGAAATTAATGGCTTTTTTTTAATCTGTGGGGAGAGGCACAGAGGCTAGAAAATGGAGGTGCAGGAGGGAAATTTTCCACTAAATAATACCCCTTTGTAATTTTTTAATTTTGAGACCTATGACTATATTGCCTATTCAAAAATTAAAGCTGGTTGCTGGGGCGATGGGTAGTTTTACTTTCTTCTTCCTGTTTTTCTTTATTGTCTAAAGTTTTTAACGGGCATGTATTACATTTTCAAATCAAGGAAAATGATGAGTTGGCAACATTGTCTTTCAAACACTGCCTCATTTGTATGGGCTAAAGAACCAACTGGACCATAACTTGTGACCAAGAAATTTCTCAGTGGTTTGTAGTTCGTGAGAAACTGTTCAGAGATGGGAGCGGGTTTGTTGTGGGACCACAGAGGGCAGGAGGAAGAACAGTGGGCAGAACAGAACAGCAACTAGAAAGAACGTCCCAGGGGCTGGAGAGATGGCTCAGCGGTTAAGAACACTGGCTGCTCTTGCAGAGGATCTAAATTCAATTGCCAGCACCCACACGGCAGCTAACAACTGTCTGTAACTCCAGTTCCAGGGGAATCTAATGCCGTCTTCTGGCCTCTGCAGGCATTGCATGACTTGGGTGCACTTACACACATGCAGGCAATACACTCATATACATAAGATAGAAATAATAAATCAAATATTTTTTAAAAACAAAAGAACTTCCCATTCAGCTCGCTCTGGAAGAGGATCGGCACTAGAGATCTGCAATCAAAACCTGGCAAATGCCTGGTGAGAGCTCGTACTCGGCAAGGAGCTCAAGGAGTCCAGGCACCTGTGAGTTCGTGGCCAAACTGTCAGGCACCAATTGTTGGTACTTTTCCAGTTGCATCAGTGTCAAACAGGAAACCAATCTCAGAGGTTTGAGCTTTACTCCATCCCAGGCTGCCTGGACCACTAATCCACTACAGGTGCAGCATGGGGGACTCAGCTTAAAGCTAATGAGAGACTTTTGCTAATATGAAAGATAGATGATCATTAAAACAGCTAATGTTGATAAAGCACCACCCTATGTACTTCCCATAGATTTATGAAGTAGGTACAGTTATTTGTTCCCATTTTACAGATGAGGAAACTGAGGCAGGACAGAGTCACGGTGTTTTATCCATGTTCAACCCACCCATACCTCCGTCTCAGACTTGCAGCCTTCAGAGCTTCAGGTGACTGAAGTCACCCACTTGGGGTGTTTTGTTATGGCAGCCACAGGAAGCACTCAAGCTAATTAGTCACAAGTGACCACCAGGGGCAGCACCTTTTAGCTGCTATCAACTAAGGGTATGTGTGCAGATGCTAGTGAGCAGATATGTGGGGTTGGAACAGCACCAATGCCAGAATGCATGTGTGTGTGCATAGGTATGTTCACACCCACATGTAGACGTGTTGAAAAACAGACTGGCTTGAGTCACCTGTATGAGCACAGGTGTGACTATGTGGGGGTGCATGTCTTCAGGTGGGTGGAGCTGTCTATACATATGTATGCATCCCTTCATCCTAGCCATGAAGCAGAAAGATTCTGTGCACACACATACATCCCCAGCATCCTCTCCTCCTGTGTGCCCAGGCATCTTAGTGTGCAATGCACTCGGGTACTCCCCCTTGAGTGCTTGCCTAGGCATAGAGCCTGGGTTCAGTTTCCACATGGAAACACCAACCCTGTGAGTGACTAGGGTGAACTTTATTAGCCTGGAACATAGGAGGTACCCATTAAACATTCCAGTTACACAGAAGAGAAAATAGTTAAAATGGTCTGTTCAATGTCACATACATGCCAAGCTCATGGCAGAGAAGGGATCCAAGCTCAGAGGACCCGATTCCCTGCCAAGTGCTTTTTCCTGTGTTCTGTACTTTCATATTGTAAAGTCTGTAGGAAGCCACTGGTTTGGGCTGAGCTCCTGCTCTAGGTCCAATAGAACAAATCAAAATGGAATCCCTCATGCTAATGTTTCAGCAGTGAGTGGAAGACACCAGCCAAATCCCCAAATGGATCAGGAAGGCCCCTCTGCTTTAACCTTTGTGAGAAGACACTCTGTTTGTTTGTTTGTTTGTTTGTTTGTTTGTTTGTTTGTTTGTTTGTTTTGTCTTTTTGAGACAGGGTCTCCCTGTAGCCCCAGCTGTCCTGGAACTCACTGTGTAGACCAGGCTGGCCTCAAACTCACAAAGATCCACCTGCCTCTGCTTCCCAAGTGCTGGGATTAAATGCGTGCACCACCACGCCCGGCAAGAAGACACTTTTTAAAGTGACACCAGTTTGGTTTTTGTGCTTTGTTCCTGTCCCATGGGCCTTCTCTGTGTAGAAAGCCAAATTTTATGTTCATAGGAAGGTACACTCAGCCCTTTTAAATGAGGGCTGCTCTATTCTGCATGGAAAATGAAAACCAGTTAAGATCTTGAAGTGAGAGTTAGGCCTGGTGTCACACATTTGTAATCTGTCATCAGGGTGGCTGATGCAAAAAGATCACAAGTTCAAGGCCAGCCTGGGCAGCTTATGGAGACCTTGTCTTTAAAATTTTTAAACAATAAAACCTAGGCATAGGGCCTGGTAAAGGGAGGAGGGGGGTCTTTAAATTTGTGATGATTTTGTTTTATGGTTTTTTTATTGTCTTATTTGTTTTTATTTTATGTGTGTTTTGCCTACATGTATACAAGTGTGCCTATCTCATGCAATGCCCAGGGAGGCCAGAAGAGGGTGTCAGATCCTTGGCACTAAAGTTACAGATGATTGTTGCCACCATGTGGGTGCTAGGAACCGAACCCAGGTCCTCTGCAAGAGCAGCCAATGGTCTTAACTGCTGAACCATCTCTCCAGCCACCACCCTTTTTTTGAGACAGGGTCTTACTACATAGCCCTGGCTGGCCTAGAACTCACTATGTAGATTAGGCTGGCCTTGAGCTCACAGAGACCCTCCAGCTTCTGCCTCCTGAGTGCTGGGATTAAAGGTGCATACCACCACACCCAGATAAATAATTTTTTAATAAAAAATAAGAACCATTGGTATTAACTGTCCTTGAGATGGTTTATTTTCCACAGCAACTTGGCTGGATGGACTACCTAGGGAACTGGTAGGGCATTATTTCTGGGTTGGTCTTGAGGGTGCTCCTGGAGGAGGGTGATGTGAGAGTAGAATGGTGATTTTGTCTTTTGACAATATATAACTTGACATACACAGGGCTGGGGAGACGGCTCAGGAGTTAAGAGCATCAGCTGCTCTTGCAGAGGACCTGGGTTCAATTCCAAGCACTCACATGGAAGCTAACAAATGTCTGTAACTCCAGTTCTGAGGGAATCCAACATCATTTTATGAACTTCATGGGCATTGCATGACACAGGTGCATTTACATATGTGCAAGCAATGCACATAAAAAATATAAATAATAAATAATTTTTTTAAACTTGACACCTGGGGGCTAGAGAGATGGCTCAGCAGTTAAGAGTACTGACTGCTCTTACAGAGGACCTGAGTTCAATTCCCAGCACCCACATGGTGGTTAACAACCAGTTCAGGGGATGATGCCCTCTTCTGACCTCCACAGGCATTGCACAACACGGGAGCACTTACACACATGCAGGCAATACACTCATACACATAAAAATAATAAATTAAAAAAAGACACACACAGGAGCCTTCAGTACACAATCACACACACACACACACATGTGGGCATCTGTATACATCATATATCACACATGTCCATCATACATAGGCATCTATCATATACACACAAATATAGAGGTATTCATTACATACACACAGATACTAATTATGTATACTGGTGTCATTGCATGCACACATGCATGCATAACATACACACATGTTCAGCGTGCATACCACACATGCAGACACCTGAATGTCCTAATATGCCAGCTAATTTTTACTCAACACTGAGCTTATCATCCTATACACATGCTCCAACTTCTGCTCATGATAAGCCCTGCAAAGCAGCTGCCCTTCTTAGGGACCTTACAGTCATGGAAACTGAGGCATGAGTGCCAAAGCAACTGACCTGAACTACAGGCGGCAGGCAGAAGAACTACAAAGTCTGTGCTTTTGGCCCAGAGTGCCACGCCTCCTGCAAGCACCTTCATTCTGGCTGTCATGTGCGATGCTGAGGCGTATAATTATTCACCATACAATGGTCTAATACAAAAATGAAATTAGCAGCAACCTGGGCGTGGGCAGACACTTTCCAGTTTGCCACCCTCCCCACTCTCGCTGGAAAGTAGGAATGGTTTTAAACAATCAAATGATCAGATGTCTGAGTGATGTCTCCCTTTTGTTCTGACTAAATTGGACTGAATATATATTCTTGTTAAGCCCAAGCCACTAGTCAGGGGCTAATTTTTATAACTTCTCTGTAAATAAGCACATGACTGGGAAGGTCAAATAGTTGGAGATAACAGGATGGGTCCTTGAGGTTCGGAATTTTCAAACTGCTCTCAGGACACCAATGGGGTCCATCGGTACATACTTAGAAGATTCAATAAGCAAAGAGCCCTCAAGAAGAACAAAAGACATAAGAACAATTGTCTCCCCTGCAGGGTCAGAACATCATGCTGAGCTGGGGGTCTGGGAGGAGAGAGTCGAAATTACGATTCCAAGGGCTTAGGAAAGCACAGGTACCCTCGATCCTCTCAGTAAACTGCTGGGACTCTGACTGTCCTTGCTAGGACTGTCTCTAAGTCTTTCTAGGCACCAGGGGTTCCAGGTCAGGTGTAGACACCTACACACTGGGGAAAGCTCTCATCACCTGTTGTGTGTCTGCAACTCAGGACAGAGTCCAGTCCTGCAGCAATAGCCAGCAAAGTGCCTTTATACAGAACCTGGAAGACCACCTGTGGGCAATTCTCCATGACATCTAGGAACCTGGCACATGGAATCTGTTCCATTGCGATCCAGGGATCCATCCTTCCACAGCCGGGGCTTCTGGCATAGTGTATCATGGCAGAGGGGAGCACAGAGGCTGTTTGGGTTTTTATAGACAAGGATGAAAGACAGCAAGACTCAGTTGACACCACTGAAATGGGGAACAGATGCACAGCCAGCTCTACCCTTGGGGAAGGACTTAACATGGTGCCTCTTGGGCTAATGGGTTAGCACAGGCTCTTGGGAAGGCATCTCTGTGATGTTAAATGAAGAGGCCAGGAGCCCTGGCCAGAGCCTCAGCAGCACCCTAGTGTTGTGGAAACTGTTACACCTGGCTGAGGTCACTGCTAGATTGGAACCCAAGTCCACAAGGCCTTGGCTCAAGTGTTCGTTGCTCTTTAGCCTCCAAATTTGCACACATGTCAATACATGTGCAATCATATATGAATTTATGAGTGAGCAAGGAAATCCACATTCTGGGCTGGAGGGCACTCAGACATGCCTGCTCTCCAGGGGACATATAACATTCTTTTGAGAGGCTTCCCGATCTCAAAGAAAATATCCATGCCCACAGGGAACCTTTTCAGAAAGGAAGACACAGCTGTGGCTTCTAGAGCTGCAGTTTAAAGGACATGGCCCTGTCATCAGGGAGCCAAGTCTAATGGGAGGACATGGCTCCATCCTCAGAAAGCCCAGATTGAAGGGCCATGCTCTGTCATCAGGGAGCCCAGTCTGAATGTATGAAGTAGGGGTTGGGTACAGCCCTGCTGGGGTTCACCATTCTGAAGGCAGTGATGAGACAGTCCTGCAGGGAGGGGGCCTGAGAGGTTATCCCTGCCCCTCCCCCCTCAAGCTATAAAAATGGGGCTTCTGAGACTCCCCAACTGTGGGTCAGGATGAGCATCATCAGCTCCAAGGCCTCACCGGGAGAGCCAAGCAGAACTGCGAGGAGCCAGGCACAGGCTGTCACTCAGCACCGCTGCTCCCTTGGGAACATTTTACAACTTCACCTATTCTGTGTCGCCTGCTTGATGGAGCATCCACAGCAATTCCAGGATTATATTTCATTGTCACATTTATTTGCAAGGGGTGTCAGTCAGGCCCCAGAAGTAAGCTGCCCTGCTGCTCCAAGCCTTTTGTTTCCCATACAGGCACACACTCACAAGGACCCACATTCAGGTACACCTCAGCACACAGAGGACACCCAGAAACACATGACCATGCATATGCCATGACACACAAGCCTGGGGCCCAGGGATTGTGGCGATCACATTACCAACTCCAGGGACACTGTCCACATTGTTATTACACACATGTCAGTTATATGCAAGCAAGGTGCCCAGTGTCCCTCACGCACACAGACACACAGGCACACACACTCAAGAGGACTCTCGCAGCCCCTAAAGATCAGGGGACATGCAGCTAGAGAACAGTGAGGTCCTCTCAAAATCTTCCACGTCCCTTAAGTTTCTGGAGCAGAGAAAGCCCTGCAAACACACACACACACACACACACACACACACACACACGCACGCACGCACGCACGCGCCCACACACACACACACACACACAAACACCAGCAGGTACCTCTTCAGCTGCCAAGTTGAAGCTGAACTATTAGCACTAATTACCACACTTGTTGGAAAGGGGGTTTAATTAACTCTCCACTGGGACTCCATAGGGAATCAGGACCCAGGGCCCCTTCCTCCCTTTTCCATGTGGTTTTTTTGAGTGTAGGGGAGGGGTCTCTGGTAACACAAGTCAGGACATTCAGATCTATATTGGCCCTTGTCATACACATTCAGATATAAACACTACATTTTAGACACCCTTGGAAGCATCCCCACATACATGTGATGGCACACTTTAAAACCAGTTTAGATCAGTGATAGAGGTAGACAGTTAGGGAGATGGATGATGAATGGATGGATGAATAGGTACATAAATACATAGATGGATAATGGATTGATAGATGATGGATGGACAGATGATAGGCAGATGATAGCTGGTAGATGGGTGAATAAAAGATGATAGATGATGAAGAAGATAATGATAGATGATTGATAGATGATAGGTAGATAGATGATAGATAGAAGATAGACAGATATAGATAGATAGATGATAGATTAGATAGATAGATGATAGATAGATTATAGATAGATAGATGATAGATAGATAGATAGATAGATAGATAGATAGATAGATAGATGATAGATAGATAGATAGATAGATAGATATAGATAGATAGGCAATAGTAGGTGTGTCTGGTGGGTGAATAAGCAAACAGTGACACACAGCCCAGTACTCATGGAATGCACCATGCTGTGTACTATCTCCAGCCCCACACAGGGACATGATCAGAATCATTTACACCCTCCCATGTTCATATTCTCTCTCTTCTCCGTCCTTCTCCCCTGCCCCTTACTGTGGAGGACAGCCTGACACAGCAGTGACTGACAGGTACACCCTGCAGTTCAACTGCTTGGATTCTGAGTTGTTCGGTCTTCCCACTGTGTGAACTTGGATGTGTGTCTTCACCTCTTTGTGCCTGTTTCCTCGTCTACAAGATGCAGATGCTGGTGCCTTGATATTGGGTTAGTGTGAGGCTGAACGAGGTGAAAAGTCCTTAAAATGCATGGAAGAGTTCCAGATGTGGTGAAACTCCTGTGCCCAGCTAGGAGCTGCTACCACTGGGTAGGTATTTCTCCTATAGAGAACAGTCTGAAAGTCCTGGAAACAGCCAGAAAAGCTATCCCCCAATGAAAGAGGTGGAGATCTCCCTTCCCCTCCCTGTCGCCCCCCCACCCCGTACCCTGTCTCTCTCAGACACATACTCATCCTGGAGACCAGTTTTTAGGCAGAGACCCAAGGCCAGGAGGAAGATCCCCTGAGGGTCCTAGGAGCCTGTAATCTGTCAGGCAGCAGACTGTGTGCAAAGAAGGGTTAGGAGGCACTGAGCTAAAGTTGGAGTAGGGAGAGCTTCTCTCCAGGGCCCCTGGGCCCCCGGCCCCAAACAATGATATATATTTTCAATTTTCTCAAAGATTATATTTTTTTCCTCCAAACGTTCATCTTGTGCTTTTTGACCACTATAAACTGAAAAATAATAGAATCCAGATGAGAAAGAGATACTCATTCGTCCTGAACAGACTGCCGAGCTGGAATGCCCCAGGGTGGGCAGCTACACCATCAGTGTCTAGCTGGAGCAGGATTGGGGATGGGGGAACAAGACACTGAAGCCCCCAGTGGCCTTCTCACAGCCTGGTGGCATGGGAAGAGCCTGGTCAAAGCCAAGGAATAGGGTCTTATCTACCCATATTACCTTGATAGTCGCCCTCCACTCTTGGAGACTCACAGTCCTCACCTGGAAAGTGGGGAGACCCACTCCATAGAGTGGATAAGAATTAAACCAGGGTGGAACTGCAGATGGGAGGGTGTGGTGAGCATGAATCCACCCACATAAGGCAGCATCTCTAACCTGAAGGGCCTGGCTCCTCACTCCAACCTCAGCACTGAGGCTAGCAGAGAGCCTCCTGGTTGCTGGCTAGTTCACCTCAGCAAGCCGCCTTGATCCCACACACCCTCAGATTCCATTGCGTGATGCCAGCACCCCATCTAACTCAGGAAGACTGCCAAGATATTTCTCTGATACAGAAAGACCAGAAAAAAGGTTCTCCAACACCCTCCTTTAGAGCCTACTCCCTTGGAAAGTGCTTTCTAATGTCTAACTCAACTCTACCTTCCAACAAGGTATTTACTTACTCTTATTGTGATCATAGTAGAATTAAAGGTTGATAGAGCAGCTGGGAAGATGGCTGTCAGCAAAATACTTGCTGCTGAAACACAAGGACCTGATTTTGATTCTCAGGGACCATGTGAAAAGACGAGGCACAGTGGCACACAACCTCCAGCATTGGGGAGGTGAAAACATGGGAATGGGGCTAGTGAGACGGCTCAGCAGGAAAAGGCTCCTGCTGCCAAACTTGATGACCTGCGCTGGTGGAGGGAGAGAACTCCCACAAGTTATCCTCTGACCGCCACATGTGCTGTGGCACACATACAAAAATAAATTAATTAATGCAATAAAATTTCATTGACAAAAGATGGGCCCATCCTTGGGGCTCATTGCCAACCAGCCTGCCCTAATCAGACAATCCCAGTTCCCAGTGAGAGAACTTATCTCAAAAAAACAAGGTGGATATCACCTAAAGAATGACACCTGGGGGCTGGAGAGATGGCTCAGCAGTTAAAAGCACTGACTGCTCTTGCAGAGGACCCAGGTTTGATTCCCAGCACCCACATGGGGACTACAAACCATCCTTAATTCAAGTTCCAGGGGAATTCGATGCCCTCTTCTGACCTCCGCAGCATTGCACAACACAGGTGCACTCACATACATGCAAGCAATACATTCATACACAGAAAACAAAAATAATAAATAAATTAGAATTTTAAAAAAAAGAATGACACCTACGGTTCACCTCTGAGCTCCACATTCACAGCACACATATGTACTCAAACATACAAGAAAACACACGCACATACTCACAGCCTGGCAGACCATGACTATTTTTCTGGAAAACAAAATCATCCTTTTCCAATGTTCCTTGCAAGGAGAGGAGGCTGCCTGGCTAATAAATAAAAGGATATTGGAATCTGGGACTCAAGTCCTAGTTGTGTCACTTCCTAGCTATGTGACCTTGGGCAGGTTACCTAACTTCTCTGAGCCCTGATCTCCTTAGCACTCTGAACCCCGCATTGCTGGCCTCAGGGGCTGCTATGAGAGATGGAAGCCCTGAGCAAAAAGAGATAATCCTCCAGATGTGGAGGGGTGACTGGACCCTCAGGACCACATAACAGCTCAGCTCCTCCCCGCACCCCAGCTCCAGCCCTCCTTGCCAAGGGTGAGACTTTATCTGCCTAGAGCAGGAAAAGGATGATCTGGAAGGGAGAGCAGAGAGTAATTGGTGGTAATCCCGCAGCCGCCTGTCGCCTTACTCCTGCTGTGGGGATGCTGTGGCCTCATCATCCGTCATTAGCTGGGGCTCTTCTGGCCGCTCAATTGCAGAACATGATTTTAATAACCCTGGCAGAAGGGAATCATTCTTCTTTTGTCACTTAACTCTGATTCTGTTGGAGAGAGAGACAGGGACGTGAAAGAGAAAAAGAAGGGTTGATAGAGCAGCAGAGAAGGGCAGAGAGACACAGAGGCAGAGTCGCAGGGTGAGGCCAAAACAGCCTCAGACCTGGGGGTGTGGTTTTCCTTCACTCCCTCATCCCATCCTGCTCCAGGCCTGCACATAGCGCGCACGCACACACACACATACACATACACACACACACACACACACACACACCCATCATGCCATCAAAGGCTACCAGCTTGAACTGTCACTTCTAACATGAATGGACAAGGTACCCCAACACTAGGAAAGGAAGGAAGGGAGGGAGGGAGGGAGGGAGGGAGGGAAGGAAGGAAGGAAGGAAGGAAGGAAGGAAGGAAGGAAGGAAGGAGAGAAGGGGTCCCAGCTTTGAGAGCCTTGGTCTCAGAGCAGCAATCCATCCAGGATGTGCTATGGCTCAGGCGGGGATAGGAACACAGTGTGAGCAGCCAGGCACAACAAGCAGTTCAGCCGAGGTGAGCTGGTTGCCTTCCCTGAACTTGGCACTTATCTCACAGGATGGCACCCTGACTTTGGTGTACTGTCTCCCACTGGGAGTCTCCATTTCATATATGTGTTGTAGACACACACAGGAGCTGAATGCTGTATCCCACACAATAGAACAGCTAGGAACTGAACCAGGCAGCTGGTTTCTCAGGACAGCAAGAAGCTGGGTCAAGGAGCACACTGTGAACTCGGGCCCTCAGAGGTGTCTCTTCTTATTAGATAGTGGAAAGAAGGCCACCAAAGGGCAAGGTTCATAAGACCCTCCCAGGCTGCAACCCAGGCCCCCAACTCCTGGCAGGAGGGAAGATAAGCTCTGAGCCTGCAAAACTGGGGGCACAGTGCCACCTGCTGGCCACCAAGGGACTAAGAGGCCTGCTAGGGAAGGGAGATGGGAGTACTGCTCATCCCTCAGAAAGACCAGCTTGGGGACTTCCCAGAGAATGGCATTGGACTGGGGCCTGAGGTCCTTTTCTCTGTTTCAAGGGCCACCAAAATCTCCTGGACAGGCCGAAGAGAGGTGACAAATGAGTTCATGAATTCTAACAATGTCAACTCTGTCATCCAAGTCTAAGTCTCAAGGACCAGGCACAGCAATAGAAAATGAGTATCTCCTTCAATCCAAGTCTCAAAGTTTTTGTGGACTTAGGCCTTGGAAAGGAGGGGACTGCCCAGTTCCTGACAATAAAGTCGCTGTCTGGTGAGATGGAGTGGTTGGAAACAGGGTAGAAGATGGAGGGTGGAGCCAGGAGTGGTGGCACAGGCCTTTAGTCCCAGCACTTGGGAGGCAGAGGAAGGAGAATCTTTGTGGGTTCAAGGCCAGCCTGGGCTATAGGGAGATCCTGTCTCAAAAAGAAAAAAAAAGATGGAGGGTGGGATGAGGTATGCAGTTGGGATTGGGAGATCACAGGTCTGCAGATAAGAGAGAGCTTGGGTCCTGGGGCTGGGCAGAAAGAAGGAGTTCATCCTGACCATCATGAACATGATAAGACTCAGCTCCCCCAAGGGCCAGGCCCATGCCCAGAGTTGTTCTCAATTCTGTGGATGACAGTAAGTTTCACCTCCTCTCTAGCCTGGGTATTTCCCCATCTGTGCAAAGTGGGTGTGATGGGTTGAGGACTGTGTCCTGGGCCCAGCGCTTGTCATCCGCTGTGCTGCCACCAATTTCTGCTTGCTCATGTTCAGGAGGAAGCCAGGCTGCCCTGAGACATTGCTGTAATTCCTCTTTCCCAGGAATGGCAGGTCAGCCCAGCAGAGAGCACAGAACCTGGGCAGGGAATGAGATAGGTCACAGGAGGGATGTGGCATCCACCAGAGCCAAGCTTTGAGCAGGGATAGGAGCATCTGGCCAGTGTCAAGAGGCTGAAGCTTCTGGCCTTCAGATGAGTGTGTTTGGGTCCCTGTGACTAACTGAGGAGCGTGAGAAAAGCTGGGAGCATGGCTAGGAGCAGCCTGAGCCAGGCATGTGGCCAGCTGTGGCCTTCGTCCTCAGGGTCCCAATGCTATCAGGACCTTGCCATTCAGGCTGGGCCCCAGAGTGCCAAAGATGCCCCACAGGCTTCCACCTTGAGTGGGGCTCACTGGGCACCCACCTGCCCACTGATTTGGAACTATGGCAGCCTAGAAGAGGGCAGGAGGCAGCCCCTGCAGCTCAGCAGCCCTTCCTCACAGCCTGCCCTTTCCCCGCCTCTCCCTGATTTGCCTCTGAACTTGGGCATAGTTTGCAACATGGGAATGCCCTCAGAAAGTCCCCATGAGAAGACAGCTCAGTCTGTAAAGTACTTGCAATCACAAGAATCTGACTTCAACCCCCAGAAATGACCTCAGTTCAATCCCCAGAACCTACATTTTAAAAACAACAACCAGGTGCAGTGGTGCCCACTGTGATCCTAATGCTGGGGAGGTAGAGACAGGTGGATCCCTGGAGCTTACTGGCTGACCAGCCTAGCCTAATGAGAAAGTTCCAGGCCAATAGAAAACCCTATCGCAAAATGCAAAGTAGAGTTGGGTGTGGTGGCACACACCTTTAGTCCCAGTACTTGGAAGGCAGAGGCAGGGGGATCTCTTGTGAGTTCAAGGCCAGCCTGGTCTAAAAAGCAAGTTCCAGGCCAGCTGGGGCTATATTGAGAACCTGTCTCACAAAGACCAAAAAAAAAGAGGACAAAGTAGACAGCTCCTGAAGAATGATATTTGAGGGTTTCCTTTGGCTTCCGCACACATATGTACCTTCGCATACATGAGCACACACATAAGTCCCCATGGGATGTGGCCACCAGCCTGACCCTTGGATACCTGAGTTCATGGTTATTTCTTCCTCCCATGAGACAGAAAATGTGTTCCATGTCATATGACCCTGGTTGTTATATCCACTTGATATCCAAGTTCTGTTCATGCTCCATCCTCCATCCTTTAAACCTCAAGTCGCTGTGTCTAGATGATCCACAACGGTGTATGACTCCAGTTCTGAGGGAGCTCTCATCTGGCCTCTGAGCCTACTGGCATGCTTCGTACACACACACACACACACACACACACACACACATACAACACACACACCCCACGACAAACTCACACATGAACAATTAAAAACAATAAAATAAATTTTAAGTTGTTGGGCGTGGTGATGCATGCCTTTAATCCCAGCACTCAGGAGGCAGAGACAGACATATCTCTATAAGTTCAAGGCCAGCCTAGTCCACATAGTGAGTTCCGGGCCTGTCAGGACTGCATAGGAGACCCTGTCTCTGAAAAAAAAGTATTCTTCCATCTTTTTTCTGGGCCTCCCTTCTGTAGGACTGAGTCACATGAAACCCTGACTCACTTTTCTCTCATAAAAGTACTTGAGAGAGAACTGAAAGGACCATCAGAAAAGCCCATCACCCCACCCCATTCCCCCCATCATGTAAACACTCACACACATGCACACACATCATGTAAACACTCACATCACAAACATGCACAAACAGTTCCTTCTGGGTGCCCAGAGGAACAAGCAGGATCTTAGCCTCTCCATGGAGAAGGATGCATTTTCTTCTCTTCCTGCTGATACAAACATGCACAGAAAGAGAGAGAGAGGTGACAGAGAGGATACCCCCACCATGTTAGACACTATGCAGGTGAAACCCCAGCTCCCTGCACAAATGTTGCTTTCACAGTCTGGAAGCAAGACTCCTGTTCTCAGCCAAGGTCCCCAAGATAATCACTGTCCCCTGAAAGAGAGGACCTTGCAGTGTGGCCAACCTGCCAGGGCCATGGGAAGAAACAGGTTCTTATGGTTTTTTGTTGCTTCCTTTGTTTTCTTATTACATTCATTATTTTGTATCAGTCGATATGAGTGTGTGTATGTATGTGCAGGGGGGGGCACATATGACACAGGGCACGTGTGGAAGTCAGAGAACAACTTGCAGGAGTCAGTTCTCGCCTTCCACCATGTAGGTCCTGGGGCTCAAACTCAGGTCATCAGGCTTGGCGGCAAGCTCCTTATCCACTGAGCCATCTCACAGGACCTCTTTGTTAACTTTCTGGCTCACTAGTTTCTTGTTCCTAAGTCCTCCACTATGTGGACAGACCCTCCCCTACCAGAAGTCAGCTCCCTCTCTTCCGGGTTCCCCTCCATGAGAAATGCTACCCAAAGGCTTGAGAGTCATCATCTTGACTCTCACCAACCTGTACTCACCCCACCTCACTCATCAGCAAGTTGGGGTCACAGTCCTCAAATTTTATCTGGATGCCTGTACTGTTTACCACGATGGTCCCCTCAAGGGTACTTGCCCATCCTCTAAGAAATCTGTCACTTTTCCTTTGACTCACCCCAATCTGCCTGCCCCCTTTTGCCCGCCCTTTCAACTCGGGAAAAGTCCCTGGTCTCCTTGCTGTGAGGTGAGAGGTAGCTTCCTGGGTAACTCTGAGGTCAGTGAGGACACTCTTACATACACACAAAACACTCATACACATAAAATAAAAATAAATACCTACAGTTTTAAAAAGAATAAACTGGAGACATGACTCAGCTGTTAACAGTGCTGGCTGGTCTTGCAGAGAAACCAGATTCAGTTCCCAGCACCCACATGGTATCTAACAACCATCTATGACTCCAGTTCCAGGGGATCCAATGCCTTCTTCTGGCCTCCATGGGCATTGCATGACATGGGTGCAATTACATGCAGGTAAAACACTCATACCCATAAAATAAAAATAAATAAATCAGAAAAGAGTTTAAAGAAAAAGAAAGAGCTGGGCGTGGTGGTGCATGCCTTTAATCCCAGTACTCGGGAGGCAGAGGCAGGCAGATCTCTGTGAGTTCATATAGGAAAAGAATTTATTAATCATGGCTATTGCCAAAGAGCATCCCTGGGTATCCTCACTCCCTTCAAACACTAGAATGGATGGGGATGAGCAAAGGCCTGTGCCATCCAGCCCGGCTTCTCCTTTAAAGGAAAGCAAATGAACATTCCATTTCCCTACGTATAAAAGGGAGGGAGGGAGGGAGGGAAGGAGGGAAGGAGGGAAGGAGGGAGGAGCTGGAGCTTGTCCACTGCATTCCTGTTCCCTGTCTTGCAATCTGCTTCCTCAAACAAGAAGCCACCATCTTGGACCATGGAAAGACCACATCTGGAGACGGAGACCAATCATTCATAAAGAGCCTGTGTCCCCGAACACTCCAGAAACCCTTACCAGCCCTGGATTGCTCCTTCTAGACTTGCATATGACAGGGAGTTTCTGCCCTGTTTAGGGCCCTCAAAAAACAAATTTCCCAGTTGCTATGTAAACAGAAAGAGTAGCCCCAGAGTTAAGCATCCTGACTGAGAAGCACTTCTCACAGAAAGAAATAGCAAAGGTACCCATTTCCCATTCCAGTCAATTCCAACAGGGAAATCACATTCAGAAAGTGACACTTAACCTTTCTGATCCCCAGAAGGAGCCTGGACCTTGCATCCTGAGCACTGATTTTGGAGTCTCACAGACAGCAGGTTCAAGTCCATAAACTTGTGGGGCTCCCTGCCCCTAAAGTCTCAGGGTGTTTCCCATGGGGCTTCTTCCATCAGAAGCACCGACATCCCCACCATCTGGGTCCAGAACACCTGTCCCTGGCCTAGTTACAGCTGTCCCTCCTCAGTTGGTCTCAGGCAACTTGCATAAGAGTCTCAATGAGGAGTTCTACATTGAGTTGACCGGTGGGTATGTCTATAGGGGATTGTCTTAATTGATATGGGAAGACCCAGCTGGCTGTGGGCAGCACCATCCCCTAAGTAGGTAAATCTTGAACTATATGAGTAGAAAAATCAAGCTGACCACAAGCAAGCAAGTGAACCCCTATGTAGTCATTTCTCTCTGCTTTTAACTATGGATGTGATGTGACCAGTTGTTTGAAGTTCTTGTTTTGACTTCCCCACAATGATGAACTATGACATGGAATCATAATTTGAAATAAACCCCTTTCTCCCATAATTTGCTATTTGGTCAGATATTGTATAACAGTAACAGAAATGCAGCTAGGGTAATCTGTGCTGTTCCGTACCCACTTAATGCTAGGTGAGGACCAGGCCCCTTGACTAGCTGCTGCCTTGACATCTCCCAAACACTCTCCCTCTAAAGAGGCCCATTTACCCCAGGGGTCACCGCAGAGGCCTGTGGACAAGTCTAGCAGGACGGAGTGGCTAGAAACTCATTCCTAAACCACTTCTTAATTTTTTTTTTTTTGAGTCTTTTTGAGACAGGGTCTCCCTGTAGTGGGGCTGACCTGGAAATCACTATGTAGACCAAACTGGCCTTGAACTCACAGAGATCTGCCTGCCTCTGCCTCCAGGGTGCTGGGATTTTTTTCCCCCAGATAAACTTTCATGTATCCCAGGCTGGCCTCAAATTCACTCATTATGTAGCTGGCTGAGAATGAACTTGAATTTCTGATCCTCCTGCCTTCACCTCCTAGGTACTGGGATTATAGGCTTTCAATACCACACCCAGAATTCCTGAACCTCTTATAATGTGTTTGAAAGTCCAGAAACTTACAGGACTTAAGTCAAAACTGAGTTCCTGGCAAGGCTACCCTGGCGTAACTGAAACCATCACTGAACCCACCCACCATGGTTCTAGTCTTCCCTGAGTGGAACCCACACTTTCTGTATGTAACAAGTTCCTGTTCCTTCAGGGACTGGCCTCTCTAGAGGACACCCCGGGCAGCTCCCCACACATTCATAACTCAACAATCATTTGATTTGGCAGGGTGGCTGAAGGGAAGTTTCCAGTGGCTATCCCAGTGTCAGACACAGGCCTGCACCTTTAGGCCAGATCCCACAGCCTGAAGAGATCGAGACACGCTCCCCTGCAGCTCTCTGGGACAGAGTTAAGAAGCAGTCTGTACTGTGACTTGACAGCTCTCGATTGGTACCTGGCTCCTCCATGCTCCTTGTCACATACCCTAGGCTGAATTAAAACACATGAAAAACTTCCTGGCAGCCCTAAAAAATGTATAAAGGTCTGATAGTTCCTTTATTCTTGAGATTACTTGGGAGATGGTTCTGAAGGCTACTCTTTGAAGAGGCTCCTCTGGCCGCCCCAGCCATCTGCTCTCATGGCAGCATTCTCTGTCTCTCTCCCTGCCTCACTGTGTGTGTGTGTGTGTGTGTGTGTGTGTGTATCTATCCCTCTCTGACTCTCCCTTTCTCTTTCTTATTCTCATCCTTTTGGTTCGGGTTGGGATTTTTTTGGTTTTTGAGACAGGGTCTCCCTGTAGCCTGGCCTGGAACTTGCTCTGTAGCCCAGGCTGGCCTCAATCTCACAGAGATCTACCTGCCTCTGCCTCTGCCTCCCAGGTGCTGGGATTAAAGGCTTGCGCATGCCCAGCCTCTTATTCTTGTTCTTAATGAAGCTCTTCTCCAGGTTTTCAAGGGAAGCCTGCCTTTCCCTTTAAGGCCCTCATCATGTTTGACTCTCATATATTGCACCCTTTTCTGTCTAATGTTTTCTCTTCCTCCTCAAGGCTGGAACACATCCTGAAGGCCTTTTCTCCTAATAAACCTTACTCCTGGAGGGAATTATGTGTCAGTTTTCTTTTCCCAGACTGACTGGGGCTGCTGTGTCAACTTCCCTAGTATTGTATTTAACGGGGAGGGACTAGATGTCTATTACCTGGCCCCTTCCAAGAACATGGTACCCTTGCTACAACACTGTATTTGGCCCCTCAGCATCCCCAGAGCAGAGCCAGCCACAGCTACCCCATATGTTTGGCCTCCACTGAGCTGTTCTCAGCATCGAAAGCCAGGCAGGGGTGGCGAGGCTCTCCTCTTGCTGTCCTGGTGGTAGGGATCACTGGTTGGGCTCAGGGCTAGGAGATGATAGTGACCATTCACAATCTCACTAGAACAGCTGGTGGCCAGCAGTGCAGCGTCTGAGTGACTCAGGACTTTACGGGAGGTGTTTCAGGTTACTGGCTCTGTGTAGTGAGAAGCCAGCAACAACAAATGACAAAGTCCTCCCCTCCTCACTTTGGTCAGTGCAGTCCTTACAAAGGGTGATCTCCTGTACGGCTGATAAAGCTTCACGGTTCCTTGAAAGCTGACCAAGCAAAGACACGATAAAGACTGCCCTCCTCCAACTTCCCACCCCTCCATTTCCTGCCATCTAAGTACTAATCAGACCCCGCCCTGCTTAGCTTCCCAGATTAGAGGGGATCAGGGTGGCATGAAGTAGACCCTCCTCCCAACCCTTTTCCCAGTCTGGAGGACCCCTCATTGGGGCACAGAGGCTCTCCTCTGTTTCCCCTTCCATGCCCAGTCTGATGCCTGTCTTCTGACTACCTTTATGGCATCGTTCGTCTCATTGGAGACTTTTATTTTTATAAAGGTAAATCTAACTGCTTTTCTTGATGGTCTCAGAGTTTCAGCCTTGCTCAGAAGGGATTTATCTGTTCCAAGAGACATTTTTCCAGAAGCATCAGTCCAGGTGCAGAGAAAGTTCTGGAACCCTGTCTGAGGCATGAAGATTACCAAGATACAGGGAAGAGGCACTGCCCTGGAACCTGCTAGGGCTGATGGAACCTCACAGGGGACTACAGACAATGAGGTCTTGACTGCAGCAAAATGACTGGGTTCTTTACAGCAAGATTCTTATTGTAGGAAATTCCAAACAGCAGGGCTCTGAGCTCTGGAGTTATCTCAGTCCATACAATTCTCCCAATGGGTTCAGGGGCTGAAGGCCTCCTAGTGTTACTTTGCAGTAGCAAGAAAGACTCCTTAAGAGAAAAGTCCAGGTCAAAAGAATAGAATCTCTGGCCTGGGTAGAGACTCAACATTCCAGTTCAGCCAGGTCAATCACCTGGCCGCAGGCTAACCCCCAGAAGGCAGATTTGCCTTAAGTCATGCTAGAGAAATAGGCAGAATACCTGGTATACTGATGAATGGTCTACTTGCCCTGCCTGGAACCCCAGCCCCTGGTGCATCAGCTTATTGGCCACAGACAGCTTCGTAAGTTTTCCCGATTTTCTGAATTCTTCAGAAAAAGCGTGACATCTCCCCTTCTTCTTCGTCTTTTCTAAGCATGCCTTCCTTAACACTTTGGGACTTTCTTACTCTTTCTCTAAAGCTCTCCTCCCCACCTTGTGGCCACCGTGTGTATGACCTCTGAGCTTTTTCCCTCTCTCCTCTATTCTCCTCCCAGCAGCTGCCCAGTTCTACAGCTTGCCTGCCCTGAGGGGTTTTATTTTGAACTCTAACAACATTGTCCTTAAGCTTCCATTTGAGTCCATTTTTAAATTATTTAGAACACTAAGAGAGGACCCCAATTTCCTGTGTATCATCTACACACCTGGCCCCCCATGTCCCTTCACGCTGCCCTACCTACTCAGGTCCATTCTGACACACAACTCTTTTTCTTCCTCCCAGGTCCAGCCTGGGAACACCTAATCTCTGCCCATCAAGGACTTCTCTGATTGTTTTGTACCCTACATGTCACCTGTTGGAAAATTCTGCCTCTTCCACAGCAGGGGGTGGCATAAGGAATTCATACATAACGCTCATTGCCTCATTTCTTAAAGCATGCCTTACCCCATCCCACTAGTCTGAGCAGTGGAGAGGCTGGTGTGTCTTGACCCCCATCTGCCATCAGACCAAGAGGAACTTGAAGAAGTGTAGAGCCACTGCATGCTTGAAGAATCACATGCACACACACACTTCTCTCTGTCCCCACCAGCTTTGGGTGAGGTCTACCCAGGAATCCCAAGAGGACCAGAAAGAACCGGTCAGGGAGGTATACACTGCCTGTTCCCTGAGTCCTGAACTCCCGCTCTCTCTCCCCTCCTCTCTCTCCCTCCCTCCCTGCCTCCAAGGCCAGCACTTCCCACTGACTCTTCCCATCCTTGCCCCAAAGCAGTACTTTTTAGGCCACCTGCCCAGCATGGAAGGTTCTAATCTCTGACCTTCTGGGAATCTCCTCCAATTCTGTGAACTTAATTTATGAATGCACTAGGGCCACAGCGGATTCTTCAGCTGAAGCAGGGATATCAGTAGACTTCTGCTCATGGACCCTGAGGGCGGGACAGGCAGAGCTGAGGCCCAACCTGCTCTCTCCCCAGCACCCCTTGTGCCTCCATCAAGTACTGTTGTTATAAATTTAAAACCTGTGTCTCTTTCATCTTTTTTTCCCCAAAAGAAATTACTTTACTACAGGACAGATTCATTCTATTAGGTGATGCATATTGTTCAAGAGAGAAAATAACATCTTAAGGTTGCCCGTAGATGCTGTCATTGATCTTGAAATTCAACTATGAACTTCCTGGAGGCAAAGGTAAAAAGGGAAACACTAAGTTCTGAGGCTCTTATTACCAGGAAAGGGGAAGCAGATCAGTTCCTTTACAGGGACAGTTATTTCCAGGAACCCATTCTCCTGGTGTGGCATAATCAAATCTGCTAAACGACTGCAAGATGGAGAACATTCAACATAAGAAGGGGAGCCATGTCAGGGGGTCTCGGAGGTGGCATGTGGTTTGTCTGTGGGCTAGAGCTCAGAAAACCTGGAATTTCTCCACATGTCTCAGCTTAGCTAGATCTTATCTTTTCCTTTTGAAAGGTCTCAGGTTTGAGGCTCAAGGGGAACATTAGGTGAACTGTCATTTTGGGTAAAAGATTGGAATAGTTATTGATATAGAAAGACACCATGGCCAGAGTTCTGAGGAGTTCTGCCCCGTGGCAGAATGGGGAAGGGTCCCTTCTTATAGGTTGAAGAAGGGGGCGGTCCCCTGCCATGTGGTTGATGAGCAGTGTCTAGTACATGTTTACAGTCATGCTGTCTCTGATTCCCAGATTGGGGGTTGGGTGAGCAGGGGGCCTTTCCAGGAAGAAATGTGTGACTTTGAGGATGTGGGGGAAGCAGGGAGGAGATGCAGAATCCGATGAAGTCTGATAAATAATTCCTGACTCCTCAGATAAAGAGAAGAAAATAAGCCTTTTGAAATTTTGTAGGTTGATTGTCTCAGGTAAACACCAAACACCTGGCTCTTCCTGACTTACTGACTTGGGCCACAAGAAGCAGTCTGTTTAATTAATGTCTCTCTCTCTCTCTCTCTCTCTCTCTCTCTCTCTCTCTCACACACACACACACACACACACACACACACACACACACAGCATGGGACCCCCCCCTGACACCTCACAATCTTTTTGCTTTCCAATCTCTGCCCTCCCCTTTCTCAGAGAAGGACTCTGTCCCTGAGCACTCTGTCCTGGAGCTACCAGGGCTGTGTGGGAGTCTCTTTGCAGACAGGTTGTCCTCTGCTGTGTGTCTGTGATCCTTGCTCAGTTCCCTCAGACTGTGAAGCCCAAGGATGAGGACCCGAGTTCACCCCCCAACATCCTCCTCTGGCATTCTCATGTGCCCACACACACACACACACACACACACACACACACACAGGTCCTGGGTAGCCCCCCTGATACCTTGGAGTCTGATAGCCTGGGGCCTATATATGGAATCAGCTGTGAATGTGGAGAGATTCTCAGCTGCAGATGGGCGTGGTGACCCAAGATCTGTTCTGGTTCTAACATTTTGTTTGCCTGGACATTGGGGTGGGGGGTTGTTTGTGTATTTTCGTTTAGGGGCTTTTTGGAGACAGGGTCTCAAGTAGCCCAGGCTAGCCTCAAGGAATCCCCCTGCCTCAGCCTCCCTAGTTCTTGGATTATAGGTATGAATTGACTATGCCTGGTTGTGTTCTCCTTTGTTGTTTTGAGACAGTCTCTAAGGGCAGGCTCTACTAGAACTCCCCATGTAGCTGAGGATAACCTTGAACTTCTGATCCCCCAGCCTCTACCACCTAATTACAGACATGTGCTACTACACCCCATTTATGGGGTGTTATGACTTTCCCAACCAGGATGGATTGAAATCCTCTGAAAACATGAGCCAGAATAAATCCTTCCTCCCAGCCGGGCATGGTAGGGCACCCCTTTAATCCCAGCACTCAGGAGGCAGAGGCTGGTGGATCTCTGTGAGTTCAAGGTCAGCCTCCTCTACATAGTGGGTTCCAAGCCAGCTGGGGCTACAGGGAGACCCTGTCTCAAAAAGACCAAAAAAAAAAAAAAAATCCTTCCTCCTTTAAATTGTGTCTGTCAAGTATTTAATCACAGTCAAAGTAACTAATCCACCAAGCTGGCCTAGAACTCTCTCACCTCCTGTCTTGGCCTCTTAAGGGTTAGAGTTCAGGTATGTGTAACACTCCTGGTACGTTAACAATTTTAAAGAAATAACATATGCCTAGGCACAGTGGTGCCAGCCTTAGCTACACAGTAAGTTCAAGGTTAGCCAGGAATACATAAGACACCTTCTCAAAAAATAATAAGAAGGGGTTGGAGAGATGGCTCAGCAGTTAACACTGGCTGTTCTTGCAGAAGACCCGGGTTCAAATCCCAGAACCCACCCAGCAGCTAACAACCAACCATAACTCCAGTTCCAGGGGATCTGACAGCTTCTTCTCCTCCGAGGACATTGCACAACATGGGTGCACTTACCTACGTGCAGGTGATACACATAAAATAAAAATAATAAAGATTTTTTAATTTTTATGTGTACATGTGTAATGCCTGCATGTATGCAAGTGCACCCGAGTCATAAAATGCCCATGAAGGTCAGGAGAGGGCGTTGGATCCCCTGGAACTGGAGTTATGGATGGTTGTTAGCTGCCATGTGGATCCTGGGAATCGAACCCGGGTCCTCTGCAAGAGCAGCCAGTGCTCTTAACCACTGAGCCATCTCTCAGCCCCAAGATATTTTTAAAAGAAAAATAAATAAATAAATAAATAAATAAATAAATAAATAAATAAGAAGAGAAAAGAAAGAAAAAACTCAAATCACAAAAGTGAATAAGAAGAAACCATAAAGCCGCGCATGGTGGTGCACACCTTTAATCCCAGCACTTGGGAGGCAGAGGCAGGCAGATCTCTGAGAGTTCAACCCCAGCCTGGTCTACAAGTGAGTTCCAGGCCAGCTGGGACTACAGGGTGACCCTGTCTCAAGAAGACAAAACAAAAAGAGAGAGAGAGAGAGAGAGAGAAAGAGAGAGCATAAAAAAATGAATCAGATCTGGAAAAGAACAAAAACAGGGCTTTGAGGGGGATGTAGTACAGTTGGTAGAGTGCTTGCCTAGCATGCACAAGGCCCTGGGATCCATCCCCAGCACCACATAAACAGGGTCAGGAAGGAGTCTAAAATCCCAGCACTATTACAACACAGGCCTGCACATTTTGGCCAGATCCCATAGCCTGAATCAAGTCACCCCCAACCCCATGTGCGTTCTCTGGGACAGAGTGAAGAAGTCTATGCTGTGATTTGACAGCTCTCAATTTAATTTATGGTACCTGGCTCCTCCATGCTCCCTGTTACATACACTATGCTGAACTAAATCATATGATGTGAATCAACCCCATGAGCCCTAAAAGGTTATAAAAAGTCAGATTTCTCCTTAGTTCTGGGAATTGGCCCAAGATTCCTCACAGGGTGTGTGCAGGAAAGTGCTGAGGGCTGCCGCTCTGAAAAGGTCCCTCTGTCCCACCTCCACCAGCTCCACATCCTCCTCCTCCCCCTCCTCCACCTTCCC
>NW_008337140.1:1365332-1371003 GCF_000622305.1 Nannospalax galili | reverse complement strand
TCTCTCTCTCTCTCTCTCTCTCTTTCTCAAACGATTTTATTTTCTTTAATGTGTATGAGTGTTTTGCTTGTATGTATGTAAGTGTACCACATGCATGCCCGGTACCCAGAAAAGCCAGAAGCGTTGGATTCCCTGGAGCTCGAGTTAAGAACAGGTTTTGGCCATTATGTGGGTGCTGGGGACTGAACCCAGGTCCTCTGGAAGAGCAGTCAGTGCTGTTCACTGCTGAACCATCTCTCTAGCCTCTCATTCTCACTCTTTTTTAAAATACTTTTATCTATTTTTTATTAATTTATTTTATTTATTTAATAACCACATGATTAGAAGAAGCATTTCATTACAGCTTTAACATATTTGATAAAAATTTCCAGAACAAAGATACATCTCTTTCCAAAGTGGCTGTAAATTTTTGAGGTTCACAGTTGAATTAATATAGTTATACAATATTGAACTCAGTATAAACCTGCATGACATAAAACTGAATGAGTTTTTAACCTTTAAAAAAGATCTCCGTTTCATTTTAAAATATACTACTTCCCTACAGAAAGACTCATTGTTTTTGCTACTAACGCTTAGATGTTGGCACATGTGTCTCTAATCTCAATGTATCCGATTATTACTAGTCACAGTCAGTTATGCTTGGATCCTTCGTACCTGAGTATGGATATAAAGTCATCAGGTAGATTTCAATGGTAATGTTTATCACCTCTACTAATTAACATGAAATAAATTTTTATGCTTCTTCCTCAAATATAACTCTTTTTTTATTTGTTGATTTTTTTGTGTGTATTTCATACAGAACATCCCAAACAATCTTATTCATCTATATACCCACTTCCCAAATGGCACCCTCCCATAGCCTCCCCACACACACACTGGAGCCCATACACTCTGTCATCCCTGTTACTGGCCACTGTGTTGTCAGCACCCCCAGCTGTTCCCCAGTGTTTGTCCATCCGCTGAATCTAGTCAGCCTATCTAGGGGTCTTTGTTTTAGGAAGGTCAGCTGTTCCTCATCTAGCAGCAATCAGTTGTCAATATTCCTTTAGATAAGATTGGGTTCTGCTGTTCATTTTCCCAGTTCTATGCTGGGTTACTGTCTGGGAGTCTCTTGGGCCACCCTGGCCAACAACTCAAAGGAAGGTGTCTCCTGTCTGGCATTGTTTCTTGTTATGTAGCCTTTAGCTATACACATGGACTCTTAAAAAATTATATTGGCCCCTTTAATCTTTGGTTATACTTCCTTTTGGGTGTTTAAGGCCATACAGTTGGCCCAGATAAACTAATTGATTTTTACTCTTAAGGCCATTTGAGGATCTGTTCCTCAGGGGTCACACGGACTTAGGAGGAGCCCCTGGCTCCTTTCTTTTACCAGTTCCGCCTATGTGAAGATAAGTCAAAGGTCCTGCTCGACCATGGTTGGCTTCACTTGGAAGCATGGAGAAAATGATTCCTGTGTTGACCCTCCCCTTTGTAGACTGGACACTGGTTCAAGTCTATCTGGTGGAGTCTCCACAGCCTCCTTAATCAAGAGGACAGGTTGACTAAGTTCCAGGGGACTATGAGCATCTCTCAAAATGTTTATTTATTTTTATTTTTTAACTATTTATTTTTATTTTATGTGTATGAGTGTTTTGCCTGCATGTATTTGTGTACTCACTCATGCAATGCCTGAAGAGGCCAGAAGAGGGCATCAGATTCCCTAGAACTGGAGTTTGAGATGGTTGTTAGCTGACATAACCCATATTTCCTCTCCAGGCTTTCAAGGGAAGTCTCTCCTTCCCTTTAAGGCACCATCCTGTTTAGATCTCCATATATTGCACTGTTTCTAATGCTCTACCTTCCACCCAGAGGCCCAGTCATGGTCTTGAGGCCCTCTCATTCTAATAAACCTCACTGGAGGGAATTAGGAGTTATGTGTCAGCTTCCTTTCTGAACCAACTGGTCCTGCTCTTGTTTTCTCATTATTACAAGCACTTGGGAGGTATAGACAGGAGAATCAGAAGTTCAAGGTCATTCTTGGCTACCTAGTGATTTCAAGGTCAGCCTGGAATACATGAAAATAAAATATAATTTTTTAAATTTTTTTTTCTTTTGGTCTTTTGAGACAGGGGCTCCCTGTAGCCCCAGCTGGCCTGGAACTCCCTATGTAGACCAGGCTAGCCTCGAACTCCCAGAAATCTGCCTGCCTCTGCCTCCTGAGTGCTGGGATTAAAGGTGTGCACCCCCATGCCCAGCTTAAAATATAATTTTTAATATGAAAATGAAAGCAGTTGAAATTGAAATTTCAGGAAATAGCTGAGGGGCTGGGTAGATGATTCAGTGGGTAAGAGTGCTTGTTCTGCAAACATAAGGACCTGAGTTCAAATCCCCAGCACCCACATAAAAAGCTGGGTATGGCTACAAATGCCTGCAACCCCACTGTGGGAAAGTGGATACAGGTGGATCCTAAGAGCTCACTGGCCAGCCAGCCAAAGCTGCAAACATGCTTCATCGAGAGACCCTATCTCAAGATAATAAGGCAGAGACCCACAGAGGCCACAGAAAAAGATGCCTCAGATCTTGCTCTGGCCTCTAAATACTCATTTGGGTGTTCTCCGCCATACACTTACCTGCATTCACCACACAATTAGCTCACACACACAACATACAATACACATACAGCATACACACATTATACATGCACAAAACACACATGCACAAAGAAATAAGTGACATATTTGACACAATGGATGAAGCAGGTGGGGTATTAGAGCTGAATGGTCCAGACTGTAGATGTAGCTCAGTGCCCCACAGGTATGCTGCTCTGTGTTCAGTCAGTCCCCAGTACCACAAAAAAAGAAAAAAGAAATGACAAAGATTTCAGCCAAATGGAAGATGGAGAGAGAGAGGCTAAAACGGTGATGGTTAGAATGAAAATCCCAGAAAGAGACTAGCAACAGAAAAGGGAGGAGTAATATTTGAAGAGACAACAGCTGAGCACTTTCCAAAACTAATGAAAAGGTACTGGGAGCGTCCCAGCACCACAGATAACCTAACAAGGTCAATAAATGGAAACCCACAGCTGGTCAGCGGTGAGGCTGCATAAGAGCAAAGATGCACGTCTTACAAACAGCAAAGGCACCCACCTGCAGGGATGGATGAGAGGACCACAGGCCTCTGGGAGAGCAGCAGGGGCGGCCCGAGGATGGGGCGGAGGGCAAAGCCAGAGAGGAAATGATTCAACCTAGAACTAGCAAAACTACCTTGCAAGGCTGAGGGCAAAGTGGAGATACCTGGATTTTTGCTCCATAAAGAGAACCAAATAGGGTTTATCAACAGCAGATCTTTAAAACAGAATCTTTGAAGAAAATGCAAGAAAAGAGAAAATTTTCCCAGAAGGAAGAACAGATATGGCAGAAAAAAACTGTGAACAAAGAAACACACGCAACTAGATCTGTGCAGAAGTACAAAAATAGCCATGGGGACAAAAGAAAGAAAACACTAAGCAAAAAAGCAATCACATGAATCTGAGAAGACTTCAAGGTTAGACACATAGGATCAAATTTCAAAAGCAACCTCTAGGGAGCCTCGCAGGGTGGCACGTGCCTTTAATCCCAGTACTATGGCAGCAGAGGCAGGAGGAACCTCTGCAGAATTGAGGCCAGCCTGGTCCTAGCAAGTTCCAGACCAGTCAAAGCTACATAGTGAGACTCTGTCTCAAGTACAAACAAACAAAAGGTTAAAAATATGGACTTTGGGGGCTGGAGAGATGGCTCAGAGGTTAAGAGCACTGATTGCTCTTACAGAGGACTCAGGTTCAAGTCCCAGCACCCACATGGCAGCTAACAACCAGCTATAACTCCAGTTCTAGGGGATCCGATACCTTCTTCTGACCTCCAAGGGCATTGCATGACACGGGTGCACTTACATACATGCAGACACACACTTATACACATAAAAATAATAAAATATTTTTTTAAGAATGTGACCTTTGATCCCAGCACTCTGGAGGCAGAGGCAGGTGGATCTCTGTGAAATCAAGGCCAGCCTGGTCTATATAGGGAGTTCCGGGCCAGCTGGAGCTACAGAAGAGACCCTGTCTCAAATAAATAAAAGAAAATAAATAAATAAATAAATAAATAAATAAGCAAGCAACCACTAGGGCCAGCAAAATGGCACAGAGGGTAAAAACACCGATTGCACGAGCCTGAAGACCTAAGTTCTATCTCCAGAACCCATGGTGAAAGGAGAGAACCTGCTCCCAAAAGTTGTGCCCTGACCTCCACACCACGGTTGTGGTATACATGCACACACACACACACACACACACACACACACACAAATAATAAAAATCTTCTTAAAGCAATCACTAAAAATACAGACACAGGGCTTATGTGTTACAAATCATTAAGGGAGTAGGAGAGCAGCAGAAGAAAATTAGCAAACCCAATAAATCCAGCCAGAAGAGCGAGAAAGGAGAGGAAGGCCACAGAGGGGAGGAAAATGAGATAATAAAAATAAGTGCAAGTACATCAATAATCACAACATACATAAAAATTGTAAATGTGCCATTGAAAAGACACGTTGTGAGATAGGATTTTAAAATTCAGCTCTTTTCCATGTCCAGCTGAAACAAGGAGGTACGTTAAAAGACCATCAAAATGCTTAAACAAAAGACATGGGGCCAGGCCTGGTACGCAGGCCTGTCATTCCAGCTACTGAGGCAGGAGGATTGCAAATTCAAGGGCAGCTTGGACAACTTAGTGAAACCCTGTCTCGATTAAGAACTTAGAAAGGGGGAAGGGGCTAGAGAGACGGCTCAGCAGTTAAGAGCACTGGCTGCTCTTACAGAAGACCCAGGTTCAATTCCCAGCACCCACTTGGCAGCTAACAACCATCTGTAACTCCAATTCCAGGGGATCCAACGCCCTCTTCTGACCTCCACAGGCATGGCATGACATAGGTGAACTTACACACATGCAGGCAATATACTCATACACACATAAAATAAAAATAATAAATTTTAAAAATTTAAAAATTAGAATTTAGAAAGGGGCTAGGGCTTAGTGTTAAAGCACTTGCATAGCAGTGCATTCAATTGGTGAAGACAGAGAGGGAGAGAAAAAGGAAAGGAGGGCAGAGAGAGAGCTACAACGCACTGGGCAATGTTAATGAAAATCCTGCTGTAAGATTCAAAATAAGTCAAGCATGGTGGCGAAGGCCTTTAATCCCACCACTTGGGAGGCAGAACCAGGCGGATCTCTGTGAGTTCAAGTCCAGCCTGGTCTACATGGTGAGTACCAGGCCAGCTGGGGCTACAGGGAGATCTCTGTCTCTTAACAGAGATCCAGAATCCTCACATGGCTATGAAGCACGCCTCAAGAACCAATATATTAGTCACTTTCTGTTGCTGTGATAGAAACCTGATCAAAACAACTTATAAAAGGAAGAACTTATTTGAGCTTACGGTTCCAGGGGAATTATAGTCCATCATGGCGGGGAGGCATGGTGGCAGAGGTGGTTGGAGGAGAAGCAGAAGCTAGGTTCTCACATCATCAAGCTGGCACAGGAAGCAAGAGAGCAACTCCAGATCCAGCAAGGCTTAAGAACTCTCTAAGCCCACCCCCAGTGACATGCTTCCTCCAGGATAGCCACACCTTCTAAAACCTCTCGAAATAGCACCACCAGC
>NW_008337140.1:1348675-1362861 GCF_000622305.1 Nannospalax galili | reverse complement strand
TGTTGCTGTGATAGAAACACTGGCCAAAGCAATTTATAGAAGCAAGAGTTTATTTGAGCTTATGGTTCCAGGGGAATTACAGTCTGTCATGGCAGGGAGACATGGTGGCTGGAGATGTCTGGAGCAGGAGCAGCTGAAGGGAAGCTCTTACATCATCATGAAGACACAGGAAGCAAGAGATGACTGAAGGTTTGGCAAGGCTTAAGAACTCTCTAAGCCCACCCCCAGTGACATGCTTCCTCCAGGATAGCCACACCTTCTAAAACCTCTCGAAATAGCACTACCAGCTGGGGACAAAATGTCCAAATACTTGGAGCCTATGGGGGACATTTTTTTTCAAACCATCACAACCGGAAATGCCAGAGGTTTTCATGGCTGTGAAAATAGTTGTTTGCCAAAAAAATGTGAGGCTCATAGGTAGAAAGTAAAAACATTGATCATGGGGGAGAGGTGAGGCAGGAGGGGTGTTGGTGGAGGAATGGGGGTGCAGGGAATGTAGCTCAGTTATTAGAGTGCTTGCCTAGTATGCATAATATCCTGGAATCAATCCCAAGCAATGTATAAAGCATTGTGACACATACCAGCAATCCCAGCACTCAGGAGATTGTAGGCAGGAGGATCAAAAGGACAAGACCATCCTCAACTACATAGCAAATTTGAAGTCAGCCTGTGCTACGTAAGGCCCTGTCTCAAAAAAAAAAAAAAAAAAGTTGCTCTTATACAAGAGGAGAGTAGAGCAGTGCAGGGCATGTAACCCCAGCATTCAGCAGGATAGAGAGTTTGAAACCAGCCTAGGCTGCAAGGGACGTTTTGTTAGGGGGACGGCAGTAACAGGAATTAGGAGAGTCTGGTAGGAGGGAGGAGAGGGGAGGAGAGGGGAGAAAGCCAGATGATGAAGGCAAGATCAGAGCCCCAGAGGATTAAGCTCTAGTGTTCTACGGCACAGTAGGGTGACTGTAGTTAACAATAATTTATTATCTATTTCAAAATAGCTAGAAGGGACGATTTTGAATGCTCCCAACACAAACAATAAGCTTTAAGGTGATGGATATGCTAATTACCCTGATTTGATCATTACACATTCTATATATGTATCAAAATATCACACTGTACCCATAAATATGTAAAATTGTTTCCAATTAAAATGAAATTAAAAACTGAGAAAAAACCCAAGCATTTAACAAAGGCAGAGCCTTGAAAGTTTAGCCTAAAAACTTAATAGCTAAGTCCCCAATTTAAGAAGTTATATTAAAAAAAAGAATAAACCCAACAGAAGTAATAAGCAAGCTAAGAAGAGAAATTAATTAGATCAAAGTTTTAAAAAAATGCATTGACAAGGTCAAAAATTGATGTCTCAAAAAAAAACTAATGAAAAAAAAAACCTCTGGCAAGATTGATCAAAAACAAAAGAGACCCCACACTGAGGGCAGTTATTAAAAATAACAAAGGATCCAGGAGATTAGGATGGTGGAAAGGAAGTAGTGCTTAGGGCTTTGTCTGAAGGTCGGGTCATCCCAACCGGGTCATCCCAGCTCACACAGGCTCATCTACGCCTTACCCAGTCCCAAGGGCAGCGGAAATCCTGACTGTAAACTGAGAGAAGCAGAGCTTGAGGCGGCAAACTCACAAGTCCATTTCACATGAGAGCAGAGCTGCAAACACCCTAAACAAAGTAAGAACAGTCAAGCCAGCATCCACATGGTGAGAGATTGTGGCCCACTTGCGTTATTCTAGAACTACCAGGTTGACTTTTTCCTTTGTCTTTTCTTTTAGGTACTGGGGATTGAACCCAGGGCCTCACAAATGCTAGACAATGTCATGCCCAATCCTGCCTGTCATTTTTATTTTGAGACAGGGTCTCTCTAAGTTGTTCATACTGGCCTTGAACGCCAATTCTGCTGTCTTGACCTCCTGAGTAGCTGAGACTACAGGCCTGAGTCACCAGGCCAGGCCAGGATGTCTTAATATTATAAATGTGTAAGCCTCATTCACAGACTTGTTGAGAAAAATTGCATTATCTTTACCTTTATATTTTTTGTTTTTATTTTATGACAAATTGACAATTTATAATTGCCAGCATTTATGGAGTACAAAGCTATGTAATGTTTTAGGAACACAATCAAACTAATTAGCATATCCATCACTTCAAATACCACTATTTGTGGTGAGAACATTTGGAATTTGCTCTCTTAGCAATTTTGGAATGTGCAGTGCACTATTATTAACTGTCTTTTCAATAAATACAGAAGTATTTTATATGATTTAACATTTTTTTTAAATCTTGACTAGAAAATTAGAAAGTTATTTAATAATAAAAGGTTATCTACTTAAAACCTCTAGAAAATTTTAGGGTTTTACTGCATTTTTTTTTTAACGTGTATAAGTGTATTGCTTGAATGCCTGTATTGTTAGGGTCCGTGACTCCGTGGGTCCCTTCTGAAGAACAAATGCAAGAGTACGGAGATGCAAAAATCAAACAGAGTTTTACTGAACCAGCTGGCTAGGGCTGACCGTCCTTCCAAGACACGCAGGTCTGGTTAGGGCAATCGACCCTGAGACAATTTTAGGTAAAGATTATATAGGCTTCCACAACCGTTACACAAGTGCCCGCGTTTATACAGCCAATAGTTTCAAAGCAAGCATTTCATAAACCAATAACTTTAAAACAAGAAAAAATGTTATAGCTCCCTTCAGGTGTCTCAATTGGGGAGAGATGATTGGTATGTGCCTGGTATGACTCTTTCTTGTTATCTTGTGTAAGCAGACATGACATGACACAGAACAGGTCAGGCTCCGGGGGTTGTAGCACTTTGCCTCTATCTCTGGATGCCTGTGTCTCTAGTTGAGTTAATTGGTTACAAGCAATAAATTTAAACAAGTAATTTTAAGCAATAAATTCAGGCAAGCAGTATATTCAAATAAACAGTAAATTCCTCTTTCCCTAACATTTAGTAAGTTCAAGCAGTAAATTCAGGCAAGCAGTATATTCAAACAAAACAGTAAATTCCTCTTTCCCTAACAGTATGTAAGTGCACCCATGGCAAGCAACACCCAAGGAGGTCAGAAGACAGTGTCAGATCCCCTAGAACTGGAGTTACTGATGGTTATTAGCCGCCATGTGGGTTCTGGGAATCAAACTCAGGTCCTCTGCAAGAGCAGCCAATACTCTTAACCTCTGAACCATCTCTTCTGCCCCTTATTATATTTTTTAATTTATTTATTATGTGTAGATATGTGGGTGGGGGGAGTGTGCCACAGCAAGCATGTGCAGATCAGAAGACAACTTTTGGGAGTCAGTTCTCTCCTTCCACCATGTGGATCTCAGGGATCAGGCTCAGGTCATCAAGCTTGGCAGCAAGCACCTATACCTACTGAGCCATGTGCCAGCCCAGTTTTGTTTTTGTTTTTTATGTCAGATGGGTAAGGTACTAACAGTATATCAAGAAGTAAGGGAAGTAAATGTCACATAGTGGTGTGAACAGCAGTCAGCACACTTACGAACCAAAGGAGAATAAAATCTTTTGTTCTGTTTCTTTTTTTTCTTTCTTTTTTTTTTGAAATTTGCCATTCTTTACATTTATTTATTATTTTTATTTTATGTGTATGAGTTTATTGCCTACATGTATGTGAGTACACCTGTGCCATGCTATGCCTCAGAGGTCAGAAGAGGGCTTCAGATTCCCCTGGAACTGGAGTTAATGACAGTTCGCAGCCACCATGTGGGTGCTGAGAATCGAACCCGGGTCCTCTGCAAGAGCAGTCAGTGCACTTAACTGTTGAGCCATCTCTCCAGCCCCATTGTTCTGTTTCTTTTTTAAAGGTGTGTGTGTGTGTGTGTGTGTGTGTGTGTGTGTGTGTGTGCTACACATGTGTGGGTGCCCTTAGAGGCTAGAAGTGGGTCCCTAGAGCTGGAGTTACAGGCCTGTGAGCCACTGGATGTTGGTGCTGGGAGTCAAACTCCTCTGTAAGAGCAGCAAATGCTCTTAACTACTGAGCCATCTCTCTAGCCCCAAGCCTGTCATTCTTAAAGAGAAATCAGCATCAGCATTTTCTTTATAATGCTTCAAAGACAAAGATCCTCTCCAACACCACTTCTCCCCAAAGCAGGACCACACGCAGTACTGGCCAGAGCAGTAAGACAAGAAAGGAAGAAAGAAAGAAACACAAAGATTGGAAAGAAGAAATGTGTGTTACTTATGGATTATATATTTTTTTACATAGAAAATCAAAGAACTACAGGTAAAAATGTTAGAACAAAAGATTTAATGATGCCAGGCATGGTGGCACACACCTTTAATCCCAGCACTTGGAGGCAGAGGCAGGCAGATCTCTGTGAGTTCAAGGCCAGCCTGGTCTACCTAGTGAGTTCCTGGCCAGCTGGCACTACAGGGAGACCCTGTCTCAAAAAGACAAGATTTAATGAAATTGTTAGACTTTAAGATTTTAAGAGATGTTTAAGCTGGTATGATGGCTCACACCTGTAATTTCAGCACTCAGAGAGCTGAGGTAGGAGAATTGCCAGGACTTTAGGACCAGCCTAGATTACATAGTGAGTTCCGAGTCAGCCTGAGGTACAGAGGGAAGGCCTACCTCCAAAAACATAAAAAATTAAAAAATAAAGAGAAATATTTTTCCCTATGAGAAAAAAAAAATTAAATGCAACTTTAAAATATCTATCATTGGTTGGGGTTATAGCTCAATAGTATGTACAAAGTCTTGTGTATGTACAACTGCAACAAAAAAGCCAGCAAACTAGCCACGAATAAATCTAACAAAATAAGTATAAAACTGGGTAGCATCATAAACCTGAAAGATAATAAATGGCGTCGTGTGTGTGTGTGTGTGTGTGTGTGTGTGTGTATGAGAGAGAGAGAGAGAGAGAGAATACATATGTGTGTGTCGTGTATGTGCACATGCATGTGGAAGCCAGAGGTATCATTCTCTGTCTCCTTTTTTTTTTTTTTTTTTTTTTTTTTTTTTTTTTGTCTTTTTGAGATAGGTTCTCCCTGTAGCTCCAGCTGCCCTGGAATTCGCTGTGTAGACCAGGCTGGTCTCAATCTCACAGAGATCCGCCTGCCTCTGCCTTCTGAGTGCTGGAGTTAAAGGCATGCACCACCTCACCAGCCTGGCCAGCCAGCAAGCTTCAGGGATCTGCTCTGCCCCGTATTTCTTCCCAACCTGCTCAGCCCTATGGTTGCATATATGTGTCACCTGCCCAATTTTCACATGGTGCTGAGAATTCAAATTCAGATCCTCATGCTTACACACAGATACTTTATTGAACAAGCTATCTCCTAGCTCTGGAAATAATATCTTTTTAAAAGTCCTTCAGTGAGGGCTGGGGAGATATCTCAGTTGACAAAGAGTTTGTCTTGCAAGCATGAAGACCTGAATTCAAACCCAGAACCCCGTAAAAATGTGAGAGTAGTAGCACATGCTTATAATCCCAGCACTGACGTGGCAGAGACAGGTAGAGCCCTAAGGCTCCAGCCTAGCTTAGTGGGAAAGCTCCAGGCCAAAGAGAGGCCCTGCCTCAAAAAACAAAGGGGACAGAGCTGGAGAGATGGCTCAGTGGTGAAGAGCACTCAGTGCTCTTCCAGAGGACCCAGATTTGGTTCTCAGCATCCACATGGCAGCTAACAACCATCCCTAACTCCAGTTCCAGGAAGTTCTGGCGTCCTCTCTGGCCTCTGCAGGAATTGCATGCACATGGTGCAATTACATACACACAGGCAAATGTGTGTGTGTGTGTTTTGTTTTGTTGTATTTTTCTTATATATGTATATATATTTAACTAATTATATAATATATAATAAATAAATCTTTAAAAAGAAGAAGAAAATAAAATGAAAAGAAAAGCCACCAACTGGGAACAATCATTGAGACACACACCACTGACAGCCCCAGAGAACGAGAGAACAGGCCTTTCTCAGAAGTAGAACCTGAAAGACAATTAGTGTTGGAAAAATCAATTCCATCAATATCAGAAAAACAAAAACTAGGACAACATGAGATTTTCCACCCTCTAACTTGGCAGAATGACAAAGGCTGATGCCGCCAAGGGCTGGCAAGGATCCATCAACTCAGAGTCTGGGGATAGAAATTAGCGTGAGCATTTTGGGAAACAAGGTGGTAGCACTGGTAGGCTTGAACATTTGCATACCTAACTCACCAGTGATCCCAAGGAAAATCCTGACCTTAGGGTCTAGGAAACATGGCCAAGAATGTCCATAGTATAATCCTGGCATGGAAGCAGGAGGACCACAAACTTGAGACCAGAGTCTGTGTATATATATATGTGTGTGTGTGTGTGTGTGTGTGTGTGTGTATTCATATATGTGTGTGTGTGTGTGTGCGCGCACGCCAGTCACAGCGATGTGCTTGGAAGGCTATGGGGGGAATTCAAGGCCAGTCTGAAGCTGCATAATGAGTTCCAGACCAGCCTCGCTCCACTCCATTCCCACCAAAATTTAAAAAGAAACTGCCTTCAACAGCCATTAACAAGAAATGAAATGGATAAAACTAGTAGATACAATGAACTGTACAGAGGAGAGAAAATGGATGTTTTGTCAAAAGACAAAATTACAAGAAATTTAGTTATAGATAAAATCAGCTTGTATTCACGATTCATGAGTCAAGGCAGCCTCCACGCTACAGAATAGAACCAGAGCTCCCGTGGGCAGAGGCGAACAGTGGGTTTTGTGAGGGGTGAGCAGGGACAGAGAACAATGGGAAAGAAGCGGGTTGGTTACTGCTGGCTGCTTCAGCTTATTGCTTTGTAAAGATTAAAGGAAAAGAGGCTCTCTTTAAATTTTTTTCATCAAACAGCTTTATTGGGATATAATTGCATATCATATAATTCACCTATCTGAAGAGTACTGTGGTGCTTCTGGTACACACAGAGTTGTGCTACCATTTCAGAACATTCTCAACTCTCTGAAAAGAGATTCCTTAACCCAGAGGTAGCTGTCCCATTCCCTTCCTCCCCACTCCACCTTCTCTGCCCCGCCCCCGCCCATGCCATTACTTACCTTCTTTCTGTCTTTCTATTTGCCTACTCTGCCCCTCTCCCTTTTTTTCCCCTGTTGTACTAGGGATCAAACCCTGGGCTTCCCACATGCTAGGCAAGCACTCTACCACTGAACTATGGATATCCAACTCTACTATGGATATCATTTTAAAACTTCCTTCTAAGTCACGTATAATGGCACACACCTTTAATCCTAACACTTGGGAGGCAGACACAGGGGGATCTCTGAGTTCAGGTCTACCTAGGGAGTTCCAGGTCAGCCAGGGCTACATAGTGAAAACCATCTTCTAGCCACAAAACAAGTTCCAGGTTCATTGAGAGACTGTCTCTAGTGAATAAGGTGGAGTCTGAAAGAGGAGTCCACCCTATATCCTTCTCTGGCCTCGTCAAGCACATACATAAATACATGCGCACACACACACACACACACACACACACACACACACGCCACTTACTCAGCACATATAGAAGCTAAAGTTAAAATTTCCTCCTGTTATTTGACCAATGTCCCTCCTCATGCCACTAATTCCTCAAGCCTGTAGTGACCACCATTCTACCCTCTGCCTCCATGAGATCAACTGTATTAGTGATTTTTCTTCCCACTGTGACGAAATTCCTGACAGCAACAAATTATAGGAGAAGAGATTTATTTTGTTTGCAGCTCCACAGAGCACAGTTCATCTGGCAACTGGGGTGGCTGGAGCACACAGTGGAAGTTCTCACATCTTGTTTGTAAATATATAATATTTATTTTTGTGTGTGTGTATGTGTATTGCCTGCATGTATGTTAAGTGCAGTCATGTTGTGCAAATCCTGCAGAGGTCAGAAGAGGACGTCAGACCCCCTAGAACTGGAGTTATGGGTAATTGTTAACCACCGTGTGGGTGCTGGGAATTGAACCCAGGTCCTCTTCAAGAGCAGTCAGTGCACTTAACCACTAGCCATCTCTCCAGCCCGAGTTCTCACATCTTAGAAGACTAGGAAGCAGAGAGAATTCAGGCTGGAACCAGAAGCAGGTATCAGCTTCAAAGTCACACCTTTAATGACCTTCATCCACCAGCAACATCCTATGCTCCAGAGGTTCCATGGATTCTCAAAACAGTACCACCAGCTAGAGTCAAATTATTCAAACACAGGAACTATAGGGGATAGTTCAGATCCAAACTATAAGACCAACTTGTTTGGTGGTTTGTTGTTGTTGTTGTTTGGGTTGGTTTGTTTTGTTTTTTGGAGTGGCTTTTGATCTTTTTTGGTTTTGGTTTTCTTTTTTTTTTTTTTTTTTTGGTTTTTTTTTTTAACCAGGGTCTCCCTGTAGCCCCAGCTGGCCTGGAACTTGCTATGGAGACCAGACTGACCTTTATATTTTAAAGATTTGTATATTTATCTGTAACTGTGTGAGTTTATGCACACTCATGTGTACGGGTATACAGGCTTGTATGCACACAGAGGCCAAAAGAGGGCATCAGAATACCAGGCTTGTTACATTAGCTACTGAGATCCAAAGTCTAATCCCCGTGATTGAGCAGCAAGAACTTTAGCTACTAAGCCATCTCTCCACTACTGATTTTTTTTAAAAGATTTGCTTTTATTTTTATTTGTGTATGTGTATGTATGCCACCTGTGTCTGGGTACCCATGGAGGCCAGAAGACAGCATTGAATCCCTGTAGGTAGAGTTACAGGTGGTTGTGAGCTGCCTGAAGTAGGTACTGGGAACTGAACTCAGGTCCTCTGTAAGAACAGCAAGTTTTTAAAAGTTCGGACATGCATGTGCCAGAGTGCACATGTGGAGATCAGAGGACAATCTCAGGTATTGGTCCCCACATTCCACCTTGTTTGACACAGGGTCTCTTGCTGTTTGCCACTGCACACACCAGGCAGGCTGGCCCACAGGCTTCTGTGGATTCTCCTGTCTCCACCTCCTGTTGCCCATGGTAGCTCTGGGATCACAGATACTGGATACCATGTCCAGATTTATGTGGGCTGGGGATCCAAACTAGAATCCTCATTTTTGCACAGCAAGTGCCTTACCCACTGAGCTATTCCCCCATCCCACTACCAAAATTTTTAGAATTAATGTTTAAGTGAGATCATACAGTATTTGTCTTGCTGTGCCTGGCTGACTTCACTAATACAATGTTCTCCAGGTTCATCCATGCTGTTGCAAATCACATGATTTTGTTCCTTTTCGTGGTTAAGTAATATTTTGATTAGTATTTTAATCCATTTATCCATTGATGATGCTTATCTTGATTGTTATAAATGAAGCCTCAGTAAACTGGAATGCAGATATCTCTTCTACAAACTGATTTCATTTCCTTTGGACATACACTCAGAGATTGTTTATCAAAGAGGATTTCCTAACCACACTGACTCAGATAATCTAGAATCTTCTGTTTACAAGTAAAACCTAGTTTGTTTGGGGATCACTACTTCCTCAAAATTTTAATTTCCTCATGTGGTATTTAGCATGAGTCACTCCATTTTGGTTTAGTCTGCTGTGTTGAGGCCTAGCTTAGGAACTCAGTCCAAAGCAAAGGCCTAGGAGGCTGAAGTGTAGCTCATAGGATGGCCTTCTCCTAGTATGCTGGATCAGCTTTCTCATATTGCTGTGACCAAAATACCCAAAAGAGGTAACTTAAAGAAGGAAAGGTTTGTTTTGGCTCACAGTTTCACAGGATTTCAGCCCATCATGGTGGGGAAGTCATGTTGACAGTCATGGTGTGTAAAGGAGGCTCCTGGCATCCTGGTGGACCAGGAAGCAGAGCATGAGGCTGGGGCCAGATGCCAGGCTATTAAGATTCATAAGGCCCACCCCTAGGGACCTACTTCTGCCAGCTAAGCCTCACCTCCTAAAGGTTCCATAGCCTTCCATAATAGAACTACCAGTGTTTTATAAGGAGCGGGGGGAGATGAGCAGGAGGAGAAATAAGCATCAAAGCAGGAGTCTGTGCATGACATTTCAAATTCAAAGCATAATTCCTATGCCAAGCCCTGGGTTCTGTCTCTAGCAACCCCTCCCCTAGATGTTTTTTGTTTTTGTTTTTTTTCCTATCAATTTTTTTTGTTTGTTTTTTGCTGTTGCTGTCATTTTAGAAGGGATCTCTGCAGCCCCAGCTGTCCCGGAACTCACTATGTAGACCAGGCTGGCATTACTCTCACAGAGATCTATCTGCCTCTACCTCCCAAGTGCTCGGCTTAAAGGTGTGCATCACCATGCCCCACTCTCTCCTATCGATTTTTAATAGCTTTGATCATGCATCATAAGATAGCAGAAATATAAATTTAAATGAAAAAAGTATGCTACAAAAGACTGCATACAAGTTGGGCATGGCGGTGGCACACAACTTTAATCCTTGGGAGGCAGAGAGAGGCAGGCAGATCTCTGTGAGTTCCATGCCAGCCTGGGCTACATAGCAAGTTCCAGGACAGCTGGGGCTACAGGGAGACCCTGTCTCAAAAACACAACAACAACAAAGATTGCATATAAAACAAGAGCATTTTATAAAGTAGTTTAAAACCAAATGACATATTATTTATATAAACATAAAGATGGCATCACCATATTTTGCAATAGAAACAGAATGGCAAACACAGATGGCTACTACAGCTGGGCAATAAGGAGAGAGGCATAGAAAGGAAAGGAAGGTGCTTGCAGGAGGATGAAGACACGTGGGTGATCCAAGCACAGCATCTGTGAGCCATAGGAGATGCTGTACCTTAAGTTCAAAGAAGTCACAAATAAAATTTAAAATTCAGTTCTTCTGTCACACAAGTCATCTCTCAGGTACTGAATAGTCAGTCAGTCAGCAGCTACTGCATTGGGCAGCAGGGATTTTCAGAACAGTTCTGACCACAGTTATACTTAGCAGCTCTGTTCTAGACGAGAGAGCAGCAATTTTTTAGAAAAGGGCAAATGATCAACTGCTTGACTCTGTGGAATATGAGGTCTCAGTGACTCAACTGTGCTGTCAAAGGCAACAACAGAAGACATGTAGATGAACTGGTGTTCTGTTAATTTCCTGGGTTTGACCATTGTACTGTACTGTGGTTACTTGTAAGATAATAGTTTTGCTTTTTTTAGGAACTGAACAATAGAAGCACCCAAAGGTTAAAAAAAAAAAAAAAAAGAATCAGGTAGGGCTGGAGAGACTGCTCAGCGGTTAAGAACACTGGTTGTTCTTGCAGAAGACCCAGGTTCGAATCCCAGCACCCACATGGCAGCTAACAACTGTCGGTAACTCCAGTCCCAGGGGGTCCAGCAGCCTCTTCTGACCTTCGAGAGCATTGCACAACATGGGTGCACTTACCTACATGCAGGCAATACACGCATACACATAAAATAAAACTAATAAAATTTTTTTAAAAAGAAGATCAGGGGCTGGAGAGATGGCTCAGCAGTTAAGAGCACTGACTGCTCTTGCAGAGGACCCGGGTTCGATTCCCAGCACCCACATAGCAGCTACAAACCGTCCTTCATTCCAGTTCCAGGGGAATCCGAAGCCCTCTTCTGACCTCTGCGGTGGCATTGCATGATACGGGTGCACTCACATACATGCAGGCAATACACTCATACACATAAAATAAAAACAATAAATAAAATTTTTAAAAAAAGATCAGGTACAACTTCCAAACAGGTGCTGGAGAGATGGCTCAGCAGCTAAGAGCACTTATACCTCTTGCAGAGGACCTAAGATCAGTTCCTAGGATCTATGTCAGGTGGCTTGCAACCTCCTATAACTCCAGCTTCAGGGGATCTGATGCCCTCATCTAGCCTCCAGGGGCACCTACACATACATGCATGCACACACAGACACACAAATATACATTTTTAATCATTTTTTTAATTTTTAATAACTATATCATTAGAAGAAGCATTTCATTACAGCTTTTACATATTCAGTAACACACTCCAGAGCAAGAGTACATCTCTTTCACAAGTGGCTGGAAGTTTCTAGGGTCACAGTTGAATTAATATAGTTATATAATATTAAACGCAGTATAAGCCCTGTAAGATCTCCATTTCATTTTAGAATATATTGTTCCTTGCAGAAAGACTCATTGTTTTTGCTACTAACTCTGAGATGTTGGTGCATGCATCTCTAATGTGTATGTATCTGATTATTACTAGTCATAATCGGTTGCACTTGGATCCTTGGTACCTGTGTATGTTTATAAAGTCATCGGGTAGATTCCCCTGGTAATGTTTATCACCTCTCCTAATTAACATGATGTAGATTTCCATGCTTCTGCCTCAAATATAATACATTTTTTTAATTTGTTGATTTTATGTGTGTATATCACACAGAACATTCCAAACCATCTTATTCAACAATACACCCACTTCCCAGAAGGCACCCTCCCGTAGCCTCCTTCCCCCAACTAGATCCCTTTATACTCTGATATCCCTGCTACTGTCTGCTGTGTTGTCGGCACCCCCAGCCAGTCCCCACTACTTGCCCATCTGGTGAATCTAGTTAGCCTATCTAGAGGTCTTTGTTTTAGCAAGGTCAGCTGTTCCTCATCTAGCAGCAATCTGTTGTCAATACTCCTTTAAATAAGATTAAGGTCTGCTGTTCATTTTCCCAGTTCTATGCTGGGTTACTATCTGGGAGTCTCTTTGGTCACCCTGGCCAACAATTCAAAAGAAGGTATCTCCTATCTAGCATTGTTGCTTGTTATGTAGCCTTTAATTGTCCTTGATCCTTATTCCTCCATATCCAATACATCAAAAAGATCTGTTAGCAGTGTCAGGGTTAGGGTTAGGGTTAAGTTTAGGAAAAGAGGTAGGGCTAGGGCTAGGGCTATGTTTAGGGATAGGATTAGGGTTCTGGTTTGATTTTGGGTTCGGGTTAGGGTGAGAGTTTAGGGCTAGTGTTACAGTTAGGTTTAGGAATAGGGTTTAGGTTCGGTATCGTGTTCGGGTATGGTTTGGGGATTTGCCTGGGCTTGGGGTTGGGGTTGGGGTTGCGGTTGGGGTTGAAGTTCATGTTCATATTCAGGTTTGCGTTCTGATTAGGGTTGAGGTTGGGGTTCCGGTTCGGGTTAGGGTTCGGGTTTGGGTTAGGGTTAGGGTTAGAGGTCAGGGTTAGGGTTAGGTTTAGGGTTAGAGGTCAGGATTAGGGTTATGGTTAGGGTTAGAGGTCAGGGTTAGGGTTAGGGCTAGGGGTCAGGGTTAGGGTTAGGGTTAGTGTTAGTTTTAAGAGGTAGGGCTAGGGCTAGGGCTAGGGTGTCATTTAGGGTTAGGGTTAGGGTTAGCGTTTAGGTTTTGTTTTGGGTTCGGGTTAGTGTTAGAGGTTAGGGTATGTCTGTTAAACATCCAAGAATGTTAGTTCCACCAGTCTGGTACTTTTTTTTTTCATCTTTTTGAGGCAGGGTCTCCCTGTAGCCCCAGCTGTCCTGGAACTCACTATGTAGACCAGGCTGGCCTTGAACTCACAGAGATCTGCCTGCCTCTGCCTCCCGAGTGCTGGGACTAAAGGCATGCGCCACCACGCCCAGCACAGTCTGGTACTCTTAATTACTGTGTGTCATGTAGATAAGTCTTGGGCAAAGACCAATTGTTCTCAGATAAACCTTATCTAGACATATATTTCTTGATCTGCTATGTATAATTTGTCAGTAAGTTGTAGGAGTAATATGGTTCCCTCTGGTTTTCAAAACTAGCTAGGCATTGTTTAATCTCTCGCATTGTCTCACCCCTCCATCATGGTTTTCCCACTTAAGGTGCCCCCATTTCCCCCCTTTCTCCCTTACTAATACCCATTTCCTATGGTCCTACCTCTCTTGAGCTCCTTCTTTCCCTTTATCCCCTAGATTCCTTGTGTACCCTTCCCTCCCCGCTCCCTTAAACTAACCCAATTTTTATCCATATCTCCCTTATTAAGGCCTGTTTCCTACTTTTCTTCTCTTTCAGGTTCTTTCTTTCCCTTTACCTCCCTGTTTCCTTTCCATTATCCTGGTTCCTGTAGTTATGCCTGGTTGCATACTTATTTATCAGAGTCTGGTTCTAGGCTCCACATATGAGGGAGAACACATGTCGATTTTTTTCCTGAGTCTGCGTTACTTCACTTAGTATAACAGTTTCTAGTTCCATCCATTTACCTGCAAATTTCATGATTTCATCTTTCTTTACTGCTGAGTAAAACTCCATTGTAT
>NW_008337140.1:1347140-1348043 GCF_000622305.1 Nannospalax galili | reverse complement strand
AACAGTTTCAGAGTTTCAGGCTTCACATTGAGGTCTTTGATCCATTTGGAGTTGACTTTTGTGCAAGGCGAAAGATAGAGGTTTAGTTTCATTCTTCTACAGGTGGAGATCCAGTTTTGCCAGCTGAACGTGCTATCTTTCCTTCAGTGAATATTCCTGGCCCCTTTGTCAAATATCAGGTGGCTGAAATTGCATGTACTCATATTTGGGTCTTCAATTTTGTTCCATTAATCTATGGGTCTATTTTTGTGCCAGTACTACGTTGTTTTTATGACTCTAGCTCTGTAATACAGCTTAAAATCTGGTATAGTAATCCCCCCAGCATTGCTCTTAGTGCACAGGGTTGCTTTGGCTATCCAAGGTTTTTTGTGCTTCCATATGAATCTTAGGATTTTTTTTCCAATTCTGTGAAAAATGTCATGGGGATTTTGATTGGCATTGCATTGAATCTATATATGACTCTTGGTAGGATGGTCATTTTCACAATATTAATTCTTCCAATCCATGTGCATCGAAGGTCCTTCCATCTTCTGATGTCTTCCTCGATCTCTTTAAAGATTTAAAATTTTCATTGTAGAGCTCTTTAATGTCTTTGGTCAGGTTTATTCCAAGGTATTTTATTTTTTTTGTGGTTATTGTGAATGGGAGGGTTTCCCTGTGCTCTTTCTCTGACTGCTTGTCATTGGTATATAGAAAGGCTATAGACTTTTGTAGGTTAATTTTGTAACCTGCCACTTTACTGAATGTGTTAATAATTTCTAGGAGTTTGCGCGTGGAATTTTTGGCGTCCCTTAGATATATTATCATATCATCTGCAAAAAGGGATAATTTGAGCTCTTCTTTTCCAATTATTACTCCTTTAATTTCCTTCTCTTGTCTTATTGCTCTTGCAAGAGTTTCAAG
>NW_008337140.1:1345301-1346784 GCF_000622305.1 Nannospalax galili | reverse complement strand
GTTATTTGAATGAGAATGAAGTAACACAGACTCAGAAAAAAAACCGACATATGTTCTCCCTCATATGTGGCTCCTAGCACCAAATCCCTTTAAATTCCAGGTCCCTGTAGGCACCAAGTATTTGGACAATTTGTTTCCAGTTGGTGGTACTGTTTAGGGAGATCCTAGAATGTTTGGCCTTGTTAGAAGAAGCATATCACTGGGAGCAACTCAGAGAGTTCCTAAATCTTGCCAAAACCCAGTCACTCTCTGCTTTCTGTACCTCATTTTTCTCTTGTCTTTCATAGCTGGACTAGCTGGCTGGGAAGAGTGGCTGGATACTCAGGCGAGGGTCCAGTGACTCTGCTTGGCACTTCTTTAATGAATGAGCACAACCGTCAACAAGCCCAACTGTAACAATGTTTAGCAATCAGGCTCAGCCAAAGTTGTGATGATGATAGTTATTTCATGCAGAAGGGACTGCTGTATAGCATCATCTTATTAAAAGTACCACCATGTGGAGGCAGGATCCAGGGGCTGTCAGGCTGTCCCCTGGCTTCTCAGGCCCTCTTGTAGTTGGAGGCCAGAGGGAGGCCAGAACCCGGCACTCTCTGGCGGTCTCTCTTTTAGGTTTTCAAATTTAGTAGTGTATAGGTTTTTAAAGTTTTCCCTTATAATGTTCTGGATCTTTTTGGTGTCTCTTGTGATGGTTCCCCTTTCATCTCTGATTTTGTTGATTTGGAGGTGCTCTTTTTTTCTTTTGATTAACTGGGCTAGGGGTCTGTCAATCTTGTTTACCTTTTCGAAGAACCAGCTCTTAGATTCTTTGATTCTTTGTAGTTTTTTTTTTGTTTGTTTGTTTCTATTTCATTAATTTCTGCTCTGATTTTTGTTATTCCTTCTTGTCTGCTTGGTTTGGGTTTCATTTGGTCTTGCATTTCCAGTGTCTTGAGTTGCAGGGTTAGGTCATTTATTTGGGCTCTTTCTAATTTTTTAATATAGGCACTTAGAGTTCTTCCCTCTTAGGACTGCTTTTAAAGTGCCCCAGAGGTTTTGTTGTGTTGCATTTTTCTTTTCATTGAATTATAGGAATTCTTTTATTTCTTTAATTTCTTGTTTGACCCACTCATTGTTTGGGAGTGTGTTGTTTAATCAAGAGTTCGTGTAGTGAAAGAGCTTCTTCTAGTGTTGATTTTGAGCTTTACTGCATTGTGGTGTGACATAACGCATGGAATTATTTCAATATTTTTGTATTTTTTGAGGTTCGTCTTGTGCCCCAGTATGTGGCCAATTTTTGAAAAAGTTCCATGGGGTGTTGTGTAGAAAGTGTATTCTTTGGTGCTTCGGTGGAATATTCGAAAGATGTTTGTTAGGTCCATTTGATATGTATGGTATCATTTAATTCAGACGTTTCTCTGTTTATTCCTTGTCCAGTTGATCTGTCAAATGGAGACAGTGGGGTATTGAAGTCCCCTACTATTACTGAGTTGGGGTTAAATCTGTG
>NW_008337140.1:1328437-1344052 GCF_000622305.1 Nannospalax galili | reverse complement strand
TGGCCAGATTGCTTTTGTCTTCAGGAGTTCCCACAGAGGCCCAAGTTAGATGAGGATCAGATGTTCTGAGGCTTTCTCCTAACATCTGGATCTCTCCAGAAAAGATTTTGGCCTCAGGAATTTGGGTGTTGGACTGGCCTGCCCAGGAAAGATGCTGGTCTAGGGCAGCTGGTAGCCGTGCCACCCAGAGATGCAAAGGAAGATGGGGGCAGGAGGCAGCCCCAAGGGCTCCTGGGGACTGCACTGAGGAGCTGGGTTGGTCTGTACGCAAAGGATCAGGAAGAGGAAAGGTCAACCCTGGTGTCCAGGAAAGAGGCTGACAGGTCCTGCAGGCCCAGGGAAGTAGAGGGAGATGAGGGCAGAGCCAGGCCCACAGTGCTACTGGGGACCTGAGAAGGAACTGGGTTGATCTGGATGCAAAGGTTCAGGAAGCAGTGGTGGTTCCCCCTGAGTCTGGGGCGCCAAGACAAGGAATGGGACAGGACCCAGGCTAGGAGGAGAGACGGGCAGGGGAGATGGGAGGGTGAATGAGGCTGGGGGAGTCACAAATATATATTTTTTTAAACTTCCAAAGAGTTCAGGGAAAAATATAGAGCGATACATATGTACATACATGCATACAGACAGACAGACAGACACACACACACACACACATACACACACACACACTGACAGATTGCCTGGCAGAAAGAGAAACTGAGATAGCAAAATTGGTAAAATATTGGTAACTTTTAAAGGATTTAGGGAAGCAGTATACAGTTTATTTTACTATGCCTGCATTTTTCTATAAATCTCAAATTCTGTTAAGATTTAGGGCTTTACCAGGAATGATGGAGAACTCCTATAATTCCAGAACTTAGGAGGGGTAGTAGAAGCAGAAGGATTGAGAATTCTGGGCCAGCCTGGGCTACATAGACAGACCCTGTCTCCAAATAGACAGACAGACAGAAAGACACACACACACACCTGCACACTGGAATTACAGACAGTTGTTAGCTGCCAGGTGGGTGCTAGGAATCGAATCAGCAAGGGCAGCCAGTGCTCTTAACTGCTGAGCCATCTCTCAAGCTCCAAAAGTTGAAATTTGAAATTAAAATTTATCTATGGTGTATATATGTTATTCTTTTTATGTGTATGCATGTACTGCCTGCATGTAGGTAAGTGCACGTGTGTCGTGCAATGCCCGTAGAGGTCAGAAGAGGCTGTCAGATCCCCTGGGACTGGAGTTACGGACAGTTGTTAGCTGCCATGTGGGTGCTGGGATTCGAACCTGGGTCTTCTGCAAGAACAGCCAGTGTTCTTAACCTCTGAGTCATCTCTCCAGACCCTGTATATGTTATTCTTAAGTAAAAAGTTTAAGAATTCTGTCCCTGAGACTCAGGAGGGCAGGGAGATGGAAATATAAAATAGCAGCAGCTCAGGTGAGGAAGTCACTGATGAGTTAGTGCTCAGCTACAGCAGAAGGAGAGAAAGGAACGTGAGGAAAATAAAGGGATCAAGGTCTTGAGGCTCTGTGAGCTCAGAGAACAGGAACTGGGAGAATAAGTGTGGGCAGACAGAGGGGGTCAGAGGCAGGGTTGGAGGGTCAGGGTGAGAGGCTAAGGAGCCCCAAGTGATGCTGAGCTCTATGATGTGATGGAAGTTTAGGGTGGCTAAAGTGGAAAAGCCCCTGGAGACTACCCAGCAAGGACCTGAAAAACAAGTATGTGTGCGGTCGCATCATCCTGTGGCCATAAAGCCCTGAAATGGTTGGTAGGGTGGCAGTAGAGGAAGTTCAAGGGCTGGGCACCCACATCAAGAGAATGAAACCAAATGATTGGAGGCCAAGAAAGGAGGTTGAGGCAGAGACCATACAGCCTCCTGGGCATCAGCCACATCAGATACAAGGTTGAGGAGGAGGAGAAATACCATCCACACCTAGAACTTCGGAAAAGCAGCTGCCTGGTCTGTGAGGGCAACAGGGAAGTGGTAGAGTATCCACGGGGATGGGAGGCATTCGGAGGTCCTAGGAAGAGGTTGATAGTATGGCATCCATGGGAATGGGTGAAAGTTTGCTTGTCACAGAATGTAAGAGCCTGCAGTCTTATTTACATACCATCCTCAAGTTCAGGAGCTGATTGGTGGTCAGTGATCAAAAATACTTACTGGATTAATGGATGGAAGTGTTATGGAGTTCGAGCACCAGGAAAAGACCACCAGACCCAATTCAGATTTTAATTAGCCAAATTTATTGCTGCAGCAAGACTGCCGGTTTCCAGAGGCCTGATAAGGGACTGCAGTGAAGCTGGGAGGGGAAGGGAATCTTTTTTAAAGGCAGAAACCACAAGCAGTTGCAAGGACAGTGGGGTCACACTAACCCTTAAATAAGCAGCAATAAGCAAGTTTACTGAAGCCAAAACAAGCAGTTGTTAGTCATTGTCTTAACAGATGTATAGAGACCTTGACAGAAAGGAGCGTTCTGTTTATTATTTCAGACCAAGAAAGACAGGGTATTGTTTAGGTTATTTTCCCTTGGTTAGGAAGAAACATAGCTACAATGTCTGGGTGGCGATATTCCCTTCTGTGGTCAGCTATTTCTAAAAGGAAAACAAACTTCTGGGGGCGGGGGGAGTGACTTACTGGAACTAAGTTCAGACGTCGAGCTGGCTGCTTCTCTGATTTTTAAAGTCTAAGGTGGCTACTTTGTACAAAATGGAGTTGCTCTAGTCATTACAGAAGAGTGCATGGATGATGAATGGATGAATGAATGGGTAAGAAGATGGATGGATGGATGGATGATTGGATGAGTAGGTAGATGAGTGAGGGGTTCGTGGGTGGTTAGGTGGGTAGGAGAATGGTTCAGAGGGTGCCTGGATGGATGGGTAGATGAATGAGTAGATTGCTGTGGTGGATAGATGAGTGACAGATTGATAAATAGATGGATGAGTAAAAGGATGAATGGAACGAAGAGGTGAACCAGGGTGTGAGAAGTGAATGAATGAAAACTAAACAAACAGCATTCCAGAAAGCACAGGAGGATAGCATGGGAGGCCAGACAGGCACTAGAGATCACAAACCCAGCCTTGGCCCTGCAGTCCAGACTATTCCTAAGACTGCTATAACCACAAAGAGATTACAAGAGCTACAGTCCTTCTACCCATGATGCTTCCCAAAGGGCTTATCTGTAGGTAGGTTTCTGACCTTGTGCCCCATGGGTTCAGACTGCAGGGGCAGAGGACATGGGACCAAAGTGGCTACTTCTGGGAACAGAATCCCTCCTCCCTCTCAGGATCCAGTTCAGGTGGGGGAAGCAGGGAAAGTAGCAGACCCAGACTCTGGTCTAGAAGCTTCACTCTGCCTTCACCCCTCTCTACTCTTCGGCAGGCCATTTCACTTCTGGCCACTCTTCCTGGCAAGATTTTTAGGGGAAAAAATACTCATCTTTTCACCTTTACCTGCCCACTATAGTGTTGGGAAGGATTATTGCTCCCTGGATAGATGGATCCAACTTCTTATTCCAAGGAAGCCCATAGTGAGGCAGAAACTGATCTGGCCTGGGGGCACATAGCTAAGGAATAGGTTTCAGGGCTGTAGAGATAGCTCAGTAGTTAAGAGCATTGGCTGTTCTTACAGAAGACCCAGGGTTCAAATCCCAGCACCCACATGGCTCGAGCATCTGTCCATAATCACAGTTTCAAGGAATCCAACGCCCTCTTCTGTCCTCCTCAAGCACTACACGACACGGGTGCACTTACATACATGCAGGCATAATATTCATACACATCAAATAAAAACAAATTTTTAAAAGGAATAGATTTCCTGCAAGCCAGATAAGCATCTGATCTCAGCCTCTGATTCCTCCACCAGTCCCCACCACGACCACCATTCTTCCAGCCATGCTGTGGCAGCCAGGTTCTAAATGTGGAGCTAAGGGTTCCCTGGGCAGCAGACTACAGTCAGGGGACAAGAGGGAGGAGAGGGAGTAAGCTACAATTCTGCTTCCTTTCCCTAAGAGAGCTCCTGGGCAGCTGGCCCAGCTTCTTTGCAGCCTGCAGCTCTACAATTCCCTCACCATAATTCATCATCAATTAAGTCCTGATGCATTCATTACTTGCCCTGGGGCTCCCATCAAAGGCAGAGAGAGAACCCTGCCAATCTGAACACCAAGGAAGCAAGAGAGTGCGTGCTGGCTGCCACTAGGTGGATGAGACTATTCTGTGCCTCCAGGTAGGTAACTGGATGGCCACAGCGGGCCCTCAGGCCTGAAGACAGGGTTCAACTCCACGCAGCACAGCAGTTTCCTGTGAACACCTGCTTCATGCCAGGCTCCAAAGGTTCATGGGGGGGGCGGATCACAAGTCTAACCCTGCCTTTACCTGAAAGCCCAGGAGAACAAAGACTAACCAAGCCTAGGAGATCTAGGGGGCTTCTCAGGAGACCTGATGTCTCCATCTGGGTTTGGAGGCATAAAGAAACTTCTTTAGACACAGAAACCAGAGGAAAGGCATCCAAGCAGAGGGAACAGCATAGGGAAGGGTCTGGAGCTGTGAAAAAGCCATGTGTGACAGTGATGGGAAGTAACATGGCTCAAGTGTTGGGCTCACAGAGAGGATGAGACAAGGAGATAATAATCTAGGGAAGCGGTCCCAGGGCTGGGAGAGGCAGGGCCCCAAAGGCCACCTGGAACTTTATCCTGTGGGTTACAAGAACCAATGGATGGTTTTCAGCTGGGTGGTGGCATGCTGGGGGGTCTTCATGGTTTGGAAGGAGTTTCCAAGGGGTATAGCAAGGGCAGTAATCCAAGCACTGGGCAGGAAGCTGGCAGTCATCCAGATGTATGATGGACAATGTCCTAATTCCCTTTCTGTTGCTATGATAAAACTCCCTGACCAAAAAGCAACTCAGAGGAAGAATGCATTTGACTTACAGTTCCAGGGTACAACCCATCGCTGAGGGAAGTCAGGGCAGGAACTCGAGACAGGAATCATGGAGGAAGGCTGCTTGCTGTCTCGCTCTCTGGCTCACTCACTCACAGGCTTTATGCTTAGCTAGCTTTTTTATATAGCCCAAGACTACCTTCCCAGGAAATGATACCACCCACAATGGGCTGGACCTTCCTACATCAATTAAGGCAATCAAGACAATCCCTCACAGGAATGTCCACAGACCAACCTAATAAAGACAATTACACAACTGAGACTTTTATTTTTTAAATATTGTATTTCTTATTTTTATTTTATTTTGTGTGTGTGAGTGTATGGCCTGCACCCATGTTATGCAATGCCCAAAGAGGTCAGAAGAGGGCGTCGGATCCCCTGGAACAGTTGTTAGCTGCCCTGTGGATGCGGGGATCAAACTTGGATCCTCTGCAAGAGTATCCAGTGGTCTTAACCACTGTGCTATCTCTTCAGCCCTGAGACTCATTTTTTTAAGGTATATTAAGTTGACAGTTAATGCTAACTTGGACAGATGGCGGTCTGGGCTCCAGCAAGGGACCAGGAGGCTACACAGAGAAGGAGCAGAATCCACAAAAGTCACGCCAGGCTAGATGTGTGGGTGAGGGGCCAGAGCATTTCACATAAACCATTTACCAGAACAGAAAGCAGGTTTTCAGGATAAAATGCAGAGGAGCTCAGTCGTGGGGGAAAGAGGTTGGTTCCGAGTGTCTAAAGGGCTTCAAGGGGCAGATGGAAACCCATAAAGTAGGCTAAATGTGCTGTTCAAGGTCAGGCAGAGCCGGGGTCATCAATGATCTAGAATTCAGGGCTTCAACCCACCACCAGGCCTTCTTGGTGCCCCCCAGCCCAGGCCTTTTTCCTGCTGTTCTCCCACCTTTCACACCTTTCCCTCTTTCCAAATCCTACCCACCCCTCAAGTTCCAGCTAGAGTCTCACATCCACTCCAAGGTCAGAAGCCAACATCCAAGGTCAGAGATGGGCAGGTCTGAAAGGGAAGTGGGGAGTGTGGCTTGATTAGAGCCTGGCCTCCAGAGGGTTGTGTGACATGGGTAGGTCACTTTCCCTCTTGGGAAACTTCTCAGAGTCAAAAAAGGAAAGATTCTTGAATTTGGGAAGCATGCCATTGAAAAGGGGTCTTAAAAGCAATCCTGAGTAGGGTTGTCAAATGAGGAGCAGGTTTATGAAGACTTCAAGGGCACTGTTTCTGAGCCTGGAAAAAAAAAAGAGCGGATCCTTGGGTTCAAAGTAGAGTCGTGCTGGGTTTGTTGTTGGAGGTTGGTTCTGAGACAGCGTCTCACTACATAACCCAGAATGTTCTGGAATTCTCCATCCTCCTGCCTAGGTCTCCAAAGTACTGAGATTACACAAACGTCCAACACACTTAAGATGCTGATTCCTATTGGACAACGCAGGTGCTTTTTGTAAACAGGCTGTCCAAGCTGGGCAGTCTCCAGTAAACACCTGTTTGCACAATCAAGGTCACATATGGGGATGTGTTTGCACAATGACCTCTTTACACAATCTCAGCTGACTGTTGTATTCTAGTTAAAGCAGGTCCTGGCAGGAGACCGCAGCCTCCACTTCCGCACACACAGGCTGCCTAACCCAGCCCCTCTGGACCCTCTGTTCCCTGCCCAGAACCATAGTCCCACACCCTTAGGCGGTAACAGAAATAAGCACAATCCCAGCTCTTGATCACCTCACTTTTGAGAAAAGGGCATGGGAGGGGGTAGTAGTAGGGGGAGTCCAAGCCATAAGAGCCTCATCTGATGGAGGATAGGGACAAGAGAGAAGGAAGTGTCCGCACAGCTGATACCCAGTGTTGAAGGGTTGATGCTTTGTCTGCTTTAAGCATTAGTTTCCATAGTAAAAACACACTCAGCATTTACCACATGCTTGACTCTGCTCTGCAAGCTGATGAAACAGGCTGAGTGAGGGTATGTCTCAATTGGTAGTGCACTTGCCTAGCATACACAAAGCCCTGAATCCAACCCCCAACATCTCATAAAGTGGTGGCACATGCCTACAATCCCAACACTCAGGAGGTAGAGGCAGGAGGTTCAGAAGTTCAGTCACCCTCAACTACATTACTAGTTAAAAGTTATACTAGACTACATGAGATCATGTCAAAAACAAAAAAAAGTTGCTGGAAAGATGGCTCAGCAATTAAGAACACTGGCTGTTCTTGAAGAGGACACAGATTCAGCTCCCAACACCCACATGGTGGGTCACAACCAACTATAACTCCAATTCCAGTGGCTCTGATGCCCTCTTCTGGCCCCTATGGGCACTGCATACACATGGTGCACCTACATTCATGAAGGTAAACACTCATATACATAATAAATTTTTTAATGTTTTATTGTTATATGTATTAGTGCTATGCCTGCATGTAGGTAAGTGCACCCGTGTTGTACATTGCCCTCAGAGGACAGAAGACGCTGTCAGATCCCTTGGAACTGGAGTTACGGACAGTTGTTAGGTGCCATGTGGGTGCTGGGATTCAAACCTGAGTCTTCTGCAAGAGCAGCCAGTGTTCTTAACTGCTGAGCCATCTCTCCAGTCCTTTTTTTTTTATTTTAAGATTTATTTTTATTTGTACAAGTGTTTGGATTGCCTGCATGTAATATGTGTGTAGTGCCCACAAAGGCTGGAAGAGAGTGGGATAGAGTTGCCATGTGGGTGCTTGGAATTGAACCTGGGTCCTCTGGAAGAACAGAAAGTACTCTTAACCCTTGAACCACCTCTCCCCTAAAAATATTCTTATTGTATTTATTTTTAATGTTTTATTATTTTTATATGAGTGCATTGCCTACAGTCATGTCATACAATGCCTGCAGAAGTTAGAAAGGGGAATTGGATTCTCCTGGAACTGGAGTTATGGACAGTGCTGTTACGGAGGTGCCATGGGGGTGCTGGGAATCAAACTCAGGTCCTCTGCAAGAGCAGCCAGTGCTCTTAACTGCTGAGCCATCTCTCCAGTCCCCTAAAAAATATTTTTAGCCAGGTGTGGTGGTGCATGCCTTTAATCCCAGCACTCAGGAGGCAGAGGCAGGTGGATATCTGTAAGCTCAAAGCCAGCCTGGTATACATAGTAAGTTCCAGGTTAGCTGGGGCTACAGGGAGACCCTGTCTCAAAAAGACAAAAAATACTTTTAAAAATATTTTATCGGGCTGGAGAGATGACTCAGTGGTTAAGAACGCTGATTGTTCTTGCAGAAGACCAGGGTTCAAATCCCAGCACCCACATGGCAGCTAACAACTGTCCGTAACTCCAATCCCAGGGGATCCGACAGCCTCTTTTGACCTCCTCAGGCATTGCGCAATATGGGTGCACTTACCTACATGCAGGCAATACATGCATATACATAAAATAAAAATATTTTTTAATATTTTATTATTTTTATTTTCTGTACATGAGTGTTTTGCCTGCATTTATGTAGGTACACCATATCATGTAATGCCCACAGAGGCCAGAAGAAGGAGTTACAGACCACTATAAGCCAGGAACTGAACCTGGGTCCTCTGCAAGAGCAGCCAGTGCTTAACTGCTGAGCCATCTCTCCAGCCCTCAAAATAAATCTTTAAAACAAAGATGACAAAACTGAGGCTCAGAGAGTTTAAACAACTTGTGGAGGTCACACAGGAAGTAAGTGGCAGAACCAAGCTATGTGACTCCTCAGCCCATGTTCTTAACCTCTCTCGTCTCTAGTGCTTCTCTCCCCAAGGAAACTTCTTCCGCAAATCTAACTTTCGTTTCCTCACATCTAATTTTCATTTCAGCCCCACAGCTCCATTTCCTGGTACAAGTCCTCAGAGGAGAAGAGAGGACCAAGGAAATCAGAAAAATAGTTTTCTGAAATAGCTAAATGTACAGAGGACCAGTAAAGTAGTGTTACTAAGCACATACTATGCTTGTTACCATGCTGAGTACTGGGCTTTTTTTATTTCATTTGTGTGTGTGTGTGTGTGTGTGTGTGTGTGTGTGTGTGTGTGTGTGTGTTGGTGTTTCTGTGTCCGGCTATGTAGCCTAGGCTGGCCTGGAACTTGGGGTCCTCCTGCCTCAACCTCCAGAGTGCTGTGATTGCAGGGGTGCACCACCATGCTAGGCTCCATCACTGTGTTTCTAAGAGCTCATTTAATCCTCCCAAATCCCCTGGGAGGAGTTTCTATCCCTGTGGCAGGTAAGGAAGCAGAGACTGGAGAGTTAGTCACGTCTCCAAGATTCTGCAGCCCAACAGGCACACACCAAGTGTCTGTTCCCTCAAACTGTGTTAAGCTGGGAGGAGAAACCAAGGTGTGGTTTCTGCCCTCATAGAGTTCACAGTCTACAAGGAAGCAAACAGCAACAACGGTCCACTACTATGTTACAGAATGGGTGATGAAAGAATCACTTGATGCTGCTTAATGCCCAAGGAACTCTGGATCAGGCTAAATGCCTGAACTAGGGCAGAAAGAGGACTCACCTGGGCAGACATGATCTGTCTGGAAAGAACAAAATCACAGAGGTATCTCAGGAAAACACAGCCCATTTGATCTGACCAGAGTATGAGGCATGCTATGGGGAAGTAGAGGCCTACAGGGCAGGAGGAGAGGCAGGCAGCTTGCCAGAACTGCTAAGGGATAGCCTCTGTAGAAAGACAGGAGGAGATGGGCTGCAGAGCTGGAGCACCATGGAAACAAGAGTTTTGAGTTCTATAAAGGCCAGAACTAGAGCCACCCTGTCCCCAGCCCCAAACTGAACCAAAAAGCCTGTCTTCCAAGTGATGGGCACAGACCCTTCTCTTCTATAAAGACTGATGGGTGTGGGGATGTTCAGGGAGGAGTGGACGGGACAGCTCTGAGTGGACAACTTAGGGGATGAGGAGAGTATGGTTAATTCCCCTAGAATGATATCAGTCGGGATAGGGAAATGGGAAGTGGGAAAACAGAGCTATTCACTCAGCAAGCATGAATTCAGGGCTTGCCACGTGATGGGCAAACTGTAGACACTAGGGCTAGAAGATGGTATGGGTATGCTGGTTTGGGTTGTTTTTGGCAGGGGAGTTGTTTTTGGTTTTGTTTTTTTTTTTCATTACCTCTGTTTGCTTTGTTGTTTGTTTTTATTTCTTTATTTTGAGACAGGGTCTCCCTTTATAAGTCCAGGCTGAACTGGAATTAATGTAGCTCAGGCTGGCCTCAAATTCACAGTAATCCTCCTTCCTAAACTTCCCAAGTACCAAGTACTTGGATTTCAAGCATGTGTCAACATGCCCAGCTAAGGCTACAGTTTTGAACAGAACAGGCAAAACTTTTGCCACCATGGAGCTTCCATTCTAGTAAAGATGGGGATCAGAGCACGGAAGGGGATAGAGAAAAACAGGGAGGGAGCAAGGGACAGGGTGCAACTTTTTTTTTAATTTTATTACTTTTATTTTATGTGTATGCATGCATTGCCTGCATGTAGGTAAGTGCACTCACGTCGTGCCATGCCCATGGAGGTCAGAGGGGCTATCAGATCCCCTGGGACTGGAGTTATGGACAGTTGTTAGCTGCTGTGTGGGTGCTGGGATTCGAACTGGGTCTTCTGCAAGAACAACCAGTGTTCTTAGCCACTGAGCCATCTCTCCAGCCCCAAGTGCAAAATTTTTTAAAGGGTACCCAGAAGTCTAGCAAGTTCAATGAACAAGGAAAACAGAAACTCACCAAATCAAAACACCACCAGGTAAAACACTTGCCATGTGTCCTAGTTTGTTCTTCATTGCTGTGACAAAATACTCTGACCACTACCAACTGGAGGAGGAAAGGGTTTATTTAGCTTACATCTCCCAGGTTGCAGTTCATCAGGGAGCCCAAGGTAGGAACTCAGGGCAGGAAACTGGAGGCAGGAGCTGGAGCATAGGCCATAGAGAATGCTGCTTACTGGCTTGCTCCCCTGGCCCCTGCTCAGCCTGCTTTCTTATGCGACACAGGCCCACCTGCCCAGGGGTAGCACCACCCACAGTGGGCTGGGCCCTCCCACATCACTCATCAAGAAGATGCCCCTCAGACATGGCCACAGGCCAGTCTAATAGAGGCAATTCCCCAATTGAGGCTCCCTCAACCCAGGTGTGTCAAGTTAACACTAAAGCTATCCCGCATACCATGCAAGTCAAACAACATGCTCCATCCCTGGAAGCACTGTGGAAGGAAAGAACTGACTCCCTCTGAGCTCCACGTGTACACTACACTCATGTGCATATGAGTGTGTACATATACATCATACATGCACAATAATAATTAATTCAATAATTAACAAAAAAACAAAGTGGGAAACTCCTGAGGAATGACACCCAAAGCTGACTTCTGGCCTTCACAGACATTCACACACGCACACACACACACACACACACACACACACACACACACAAAAGAAAGGCATTCAAGGAAAGAGTAAGTCACACCTGAGAGCATGGGTGTACGCATCTCAAAGAAGAGTCACGCTTAGCATTAGCCATATGTGCTAGTTAGTCTTTATTGCCAACTTGATACAACCTAGAGTTGACCTGGGAAGAGGGAACCTCAATTGACAATTTCACAGATCAGATTAGCCTATGGCCATCCTGTAAGAGAATGTCTTGATTGATGGTTGATGTGGGAGGGCCCAACCCACTGTGGGTAGTACCGTCCTTGGACAGGTAGTCTTGAGTTCTGTAAGAAGGTCAGATGAACCTAAGCTGGTGAGCCAGTAAGCAGCCTTCCTCCATGGTTCCTGCCTTGAGTTCTGGTCCTGGCTTCCCTTGACAATGAACTTGGCCTGGAAGTATAAACTGAAAAAACCCTTTCCCCTATAAGCTGCTTTTGGTCATGGTTTTTATCACAGCAACAGAAAAACAAACCTGAGCAACAATTGGTTTAGTTCGTACCATAATATAGTGGAAGCATATAATCTTGATTTCATAATCCTAGCAGCTTACAGTAAAAGATTTGAGACTTTAAAGTGTTAAGATTTTTAAGGATTTTGGAGTCCTTTAAAGTGGACTGTATTTTATATTATTATATAAAAATGAGACTTGAGAGACAAGGGGTGGAAGGTTATAGTTTTGAAAGTCACGTGTTTGTGTGTCAAGTTGACAAGAGATGGATTGTGATAGTTGGTTTGAAATGTCAACTTGCCACAATAATTTTTTTAAACTTTATTTTATTTTTATTTTATGAGTGTATTGCCTGCATGTGTGTAACTGCACCTGTGTTGTGCAATGCCCATGGAGGTCAGAAGAGGGCATTGGATTCCCCAGAACTGGAGTTACAGACAGTTGTTAGCTTCTGTGTGGGTGCTGGAATTCAAACCCAGGTCTTCTGCAAAAATAGTCAGCGCTCTTAACCACTGAGCAATCTCTCCAGCCTCAGCTTGCCACAATTTAGAATCACCTGAGCAGTAGGATTGGAGAGATGCCTCAACAGTTAACAGCACTGACTGCTCTTGCAGAGGACCCGGACTTGATTCCCAGCACCCCCAAGACAGCTAACAACAGTCCATAACTCCAGTTACAGAGGATCTGATGCCCTCTTCTGACCTCCAAGAGCATTGCATGACACAGGTGCACTTACATACATGCAGGCAATATACTCATACCCATAAAATAAAAATAATAACTAAAATAGTCCTTAAAAAAGAATCACCTAGCCGAGCATGGTGGCACACACCTTTAATCCCAGCACTTGGGAGGCAGAAGCAGGCAGATCTCTGTGAGTTCAAGGCCAGCCTGTTCTACTTAGTGAGTTACAGGCCAGCTGGAGCTATAGGGAGACCCTGTCTCAAAAAGACAAAAAAGAAAGAAAGAAAGAAAGAAAGAAAGAAAGAAAGAAAGAAAGAAAGAAAGAAAGAAAGAAAGAAAGAAAAAGAAAGAAAGAAAAAATCACTTGAACAGGAAGCCTCAATTGTCTTGATTGCCTTCACAGAAGGAAGATATTCACCTTTTGCTTGCTTGGCCAGCCTTCCCTCTTTGCCACCAACTTAATTTACCTTGTTGCTGCTGCTGTTGATTCCTTTGTTGATATTAGAACCAACATTTCCAGGCTTCCATCCTGGTTGACTGAGGTCAGCAGCTCTCCAGGAACCCTCCAGGTCTTTGTCTTCAGCTCCAGACTGGAACTGCGGAGGTACCCAGACTCATGGACGGAGTAACTACCAGGCTCTTAGCCTCCCGGGTGTGAGATAGCTGTTGTTCTAAACTGATTTAATAAATTAATTTTTTTTTCATTCTATTGATTCTATTCCTCTAAAGAGCCCTAATATACCACATATGTTATTTTGGTGATTCTCAAGATAAGAGCCTTTTTCTCCCCTCTATTTCTCAATAATTGAGATTATAGGGTGGCTCTTGAGGTGCCTTAGAAGAGGTTACAATCTGATTAAATAAGATCAGGATTCACTAGGACTGTACAAAGGAGTTAAGATGTGTCCTTTTACTGTAAGGGGTTTTCTGGGAAGAGTTCTAGAAAAGTGCAGGTTTTCAGCTGAGAAGAGAGAAAGGCTGTAAGCAACTGTTCTGTTCCTGTGCTAAATACTTGATTCTCAGCTGGTGGGAGGCTTCAACCAGACTCCTTTCCTTTCCCATGTAGCTCCTTTCCCATGTAGCTCCTTTCCTTTCCCATGTTCCCTCAGTTTTCCCTGCCTTTCTATTCTCCCCAGTTTTGAGTAAATTTCTGAAGACACTACCCCCTCCACTCCCCCACCTCCTGCCCTGCTTAGAAAGCCGTGTTTTGTCTCTGAAATCCCCTTCCTCCATCTGCCTGGTCTGAGGGGCATGGTGGAGATGAAGAGGGAGCTGGTAGTGGGAGCACAGGAGTGTCCCCCAGTTAGCTTAGAGCCTGGACATGCCCAGCCTCAAAGCTTGGAGTTCAGGAAATCCGGAGCCAGAGGAGGGGACTGCCAGCCCTCTAAGACCCCTGAGGCAGGAAGATTGCTGGCTCACCAGTTCCCCTCAGCCCCCTTCCTGAGAGGAAGGGGCTGGCTGTGACCCCCGAAGAGTAGGGGCCCAGGGGAGGGCAGGAGGGAAGCCAGGGAGGTGTCGCAATCCTCAGTCCCCCAGCCTGTCATTAACGACAGAGCTAGAGAGAGAAGTTTCAGGAACTTGCCTCAAGAGGAGAGAAGGCAAGAAGAGAGAGCAGGGAGGCTGGGCACACAGCCCTGTCCCCCCACGTAAGTAAGGGAGAACTGATATGGAAGCCCCAGATCATATCCCCAGCCCTGCCAGAGTCCTGTCAGGGGGCCTAGGACAAGTCATCCATCCTTGGGAACTGGGAGTCTCTGTGGGTTTGGCATTGGGGAGATCAAACAGCCAAACCTCTTTGGGCTCAGAGATAAAAACATCTCTCCCAGTGTCTCTGTCCCTCAGGCATGTTCCAGTCCTGTTTGTGGCTATCTATTTTGCTTTTGGTTTCCTCTGGGCCCTTTGGCCCCTTAGCTAGCTTCCTTTCTCTATCTCAGAATCTCTGGGTAGCCCTCTCCTCTTGCAATTCCTTTCGTCTCTTTAAACAGTTGGTGCCATATTTGGCCTGCCAGGCCTCAGGCTCTTTAGATCAGCACAAGTTTCCACTGGGCTAGTTTCACTGCAGGTCACTCCACCTTTCTCTGTATCTCTCCAGCCTCTGTAAATTTTTGGGGGGGAGGGGGAGCACAGTGCTGAGGATCAACCCTAGGGCCCCAGTGCTAGGCAAGTGCTCTAGGATGAGCTATATTGCCAGGCCTCTGTTTGTTTGTTTGTTTTGTTGTTGGTTTTTTAAGGCCTGGGTTTCCTGTAGCTTAGGCAGGTCATGAACTCACTTATGTAGCTGAGAAGGATCTTGAACTTCTGATCATCCTGCCTCTACATCCCAAGTGCTGGGATTATAGGCTTGTACCACCATGCTTGATTTTGGTTGGTTGCTTTTTTTGTTGTTTTGTGTTATGTGGTGCTAGGAATTGAACTCCGGGGCTTTATAGATGCTAGGCAAGTACTCCGCCACATCCCAACTACATCCCAACCCTACCTACTTTATATTTTTGGGACTTGTTACCCAAATTGCCCAGATTAGACTTGATTTTGCTCTGTAGAGCAAGATGGCCTTGAACTTACAATCCACTCGCTTCCACCTGCAGAGTAGCTGGGATTTCAGACCTATACTACTAGGCCAAGCTCTGCCTCGGTCTTTGTCTCTGTGTATCTATCCCTGTATCTAGCTATCTGTCTATCTATCTGTCTGTCTCTATCTCTATGTCTGCTATACCTGGGAACACCTCTCCTTGGTTTACTCCCAGTGTCCCTTTTCCAAACTTCATCTTCCCACAGAAATGATTTCAAAAGGGCAGGGTAGCTGAGAGGGAAGGCCCAGAGTGAAGGGGGAAGGGGGAGGGAAACAGGAAGAGGGGGTGCTGTGGCAGCAGTGGTGAATACCATTAACTGTGCCAGCGGCCACAAAAAGTCAGAGAAGCTACAGAGACCAACAGAGATGGCTAGAGTGATGGGAACAGACTGAGACCAGGGAGAGCTAGGAGACCCAAAAATGGGGCTGGGCAATGTGACACGGACAAAAGCAAGGTGGCTGTCCCAGGAGGCTATGAGGGAGCGGCACAAAGCCCTGCTGTTTTCACTGGCTCATGTCCTGCTTTAGGACCCATAGAGGCAGTCCACAGATGCCCAGTGCTTGCTCCTTGGGCCCAGCACCAAAGGCTTTA
>NW_008337140.1:1316850-1328407 GCF_000622305.1 Nannospalax galili | reverse complement strand
TTAAGAATTGGGTACTTTTTTTAATTTTTTTTTTTTTTTTTTTTTTTTCAGATGGGGAACCTGAGGCTTGGAAAGGTGAAATAACCCATCAAGGTCACCAAGCTGGTAAGTGGCAAAGCCAGAACCGGGCTCCAGCCTCTTTATATGTTTCTTCCCTAGAGAGTAGGTGTAGGCTCTGGTAGGCCTCAGCTCCTACTCAACTTGAACCATCCCCAGGGCTACTATAGGACCAGAGCTGATGCCAAACATGCCAGCCCCAAGCAGCCCAGGGAAGATGCATGAGCTTGACAGTAGTCTGTGGAGAAGGATAAGGCGGTACCTCACTGGGTAGAGGCCAGGCCTGAACCTGCCCCTTGCTCAGAGTGCAGGACCTAGGTACAATCATAAATGTGTGGGGATGGGAACCAGTAGCCCAAATCCTAAACCTCTGTGACTAAGTCTTCCTGGTATGTGTGTATGTGTGTGTGTGTGCATGTGTGTGTGTGTTGGGAGATAACCAAACTGATGTGCTGAAATGAGATTATCAAACATAGATTAGTAGACAGAGATGTCCTGGATATATGGCAGGTGTCTCACTGCACAAAGCTGCGTGGCCAAGAGGCACCGATAAGATAAAATGCAGCCTTGTTCTCCAGCTGCCAGCTCCTAATAGGAAGCTGCATCTGACCAGAGAAAAGAGTGCTTTTTGTCTGCTTTGTACAAAGGTGACTTATGAGCTAGCCATCACCAGGTGCCTTGACACAGCAATATATACATATATAGATACACTGGGGTTTGGGTAAGGCTCCTGCCAGCAGAAACAGCTGGGCTGTTCTTACTCATACCTGCTGATCACAGGGGACCTGCTAGGTAGGACCCTACCAGTGTGTCCATATCCAGTACATATATAGTAGGAACAGGGCTGACAGGTTTGTGCAGATACCTGCTCAGTGATAGAAGCATTTGCATACTTCCTAAGACCCTAAACAATGCTCTCTCTGCTTACACACTATAGCCAGGATGCACGCCTCAGAGGCTCTGGTCCAGAATTGGGTGTGTATTAGACTCCAATGGGCCTCACCCCATCTCCATTTGCTACATGTTTTCCTCTAGCCAGGGCCACAACAGCCATCTTCCTGCAGGCAACTTCCTGCCAGCCCCTCGCTTTAGCTCTTCTTTTGGCCTAGCTTACCCAGAGGACCCTGGCCAATACTCACATACAGTCTGGACATGCAAATGAGTAACACCCAGGGAGGTGTCCCTTGACCAATGGAGAGCAGGAGCCCGTAGATAAATGCCTCTGTCCTCTCTCTCATCCAAGAGATAAATGGTCCCTCAGTGGACAATTTAGAGTAGTGTTCTACATGGCTCCTTGGAATGTTTTAGCAGATCTGAACCCCAGTTGTCCATTGAAATGACCAGTCAGTCAAAGATGCAATCCTATGTTGGGTTTCTCTGTTTGATTCTCCCTTTTCAGTCACCTGCTTCTGGGATCTTTCCAGAATAAAGCACCCGCCTACAAGCCCTTGCCTTGGGTTTGGCTTTCTGGAGGGACCCAGAGTGGACAGGAGGGAAGGGAGAGCTTATATTCCCCACTGCTGTTTGGGCGGTCAGTGTAACAGCAGTGGCGCTCACACAGAGCCTTTTCCTATGTGTCAGGCACAGGGCAAAGCCTTTGATTTACCCCATTTCGTATTTTCCTCCCAAAGCCCTAGGCAGTACAGACCCTGTCACCTCCATTTTTCAGACACTGAGGCTCAGAGAGGTCAAGTAACCTGGCCAACACTGCGCAGTGGCAGAGCATAGGTTAAACACAGCTCTGGCTTAACCATGATCTTAACCATTTCCTTCTGCCACCAGGTAAGCACCAAGCTGGCACCATGGTGGGCCTGAGAGGCTGCAGCCTGACAGGAGTTGCTCTGATCTTCCTGCTACTCCCTGAAAGTAAGTGTGTAGGGGAGGGAGTTAAAGGAGAAACACTGGGCATGGAGGACAGGACCCTTTCCCTGCATGGCCACACAGAATCCCAAGGAGCTCAAGACTGAGCCCCAGGTGAGGCAACTGGTCCCACCCACAGACCCCATCCACCAAGAAGAACAGTAACAGGATCGTGGCTGGTAAGCTTGGAAAAGGCAGGTACACCCAAGCCTTGCCCACAAATCTCTACCATCCTGCCAGAAGGAACTTCTAGGGCCTATGAAGCTTTTGTGGGCAGCAAAGGGACCCAGTAGAAGCCACAGGGAGAGGTTTGATCCTGAAGAAGGGAGCCCAAGCAGTGTTCCAACCACAGAACTGCCTTAAGAGGTGCATCCCTGGGAGTATGCAAGTTGAGGCCGGGATTGACAGGGCTGGCAAAGTTTGACAGCAATACTAAGGCTTTTCAGGCCACATATGCCCTTTGTTCTGGTTGTTGTTGTTCATTTGTTTATATATATAGTGGTTTCTTTTTTCTTTTGTTCTTTGAGACAGGGTCTCCCTGTAGCCCCCAGCTGACCTGGAACTCACTATGTAGACCAGGCTAGCTACCTGCCTCTGCATCTTGAGTGCTGGGATTAAAGGCACAGGACACACACACACACACACACACACACACACACACACACACACTTGTTTTCTAGGTTTTTGTTTGTTTTGGTGTTTTGACTGCTTTTATTCTTATTTAGGTTTTATTTGTTTTTATCTCTTTAAAAATGTAAAAAGCATCTTTACTAGCAAGACATTAAAAAAAACAGGTCACCCAGCCCTGGGGAAGAAGAGACAGCCTCAGGTGGCGTTTTGAAGGAAACAGCTTTGGGACATTCCTTCCAGTCTGAAATTCTGAATTTGCGGTATAGTAAGAGAGTTTGTTGACAGGCATGAATCCAGATGTGGCAACCCAGGCCTGTAATCCCAGTATTTAGGAGGTGGTGGCTGGAGGATGGTGAATTCAAGACCATCCTCAGTTACATAAGGAGTTGAAGATAGCCTGGACTACATGAGACCCTGTCTCAAAAAAAGAAAGTATGAAATTGGTCTTTTACCCCCCAGCACCATCCTGCCCTCTTCTCTTAGGGTTTCTGAGAGGAAAGAAGCCTTGTTGACCAAATGCATGTTTACTCATTCATTCAAGAAATAGTCCCCAAACTCCCTGTGTGCCAGGCACTTGGAACTGTAGCAATGAGTAAGCAACCAGGGCCTCTGCCTCACAGAACTTAGAGAGTGCAACTAGTGAAGGAGTCAATTAAGAGGGGGGAGTAAAGGATTTAGGGAAGGGCAGGGCTTCACCTGGCCTGGTCCTTCAGAGTATAGTCCAGTTCACCAAGATGTCTATATGCTAACCAGGAAGGGGGATCACCTTGAAGGGAGAACAGCAGGTGCAAAAGTTCGCAGACAGAGGGTTGGAGTTTCTGCAGGAGCAGACCCAATACCTACAAGCAGAGCTGGAGCAAAGGGGGATGGAGCCAGGGCCAGGTCACAAGGCTATATGAAGGATCTGGCACTTTATCCTAATCAAGGCTGCAAATACTAACCCACCTGGCATAGTTCTTTCTGTATGCCTTAATTGTGTTATCACAGCTAATTCTTCCAACACAAAGGTAGTGTTTGATTTTTGTTTTTGCTTTGGGGGGTTGGGGGGAGGGGGATAGAGTTGGGGTTTGTTTTTTGTTTTGTTTGGGTCTTTTTGAGACAGGATCTCCCTGTAGCCCCAGCTGTCCCAGAGCTCACTACGTAGCTGGAACTCGCTATGTAGACCAGGCTGGCTTTGAACTCACAAAGATCCCCCTGTCTCAGCTTCCCAAGTGCTGGGATTAAAGGTATATGGTATCACGCCTGGCTAAAGGTAGTGTTTGAAAAGGAAAGAAGATAAACCTGGAATGCTGGGTCACCATAGGCTGAGGTGTATTTCAGGTAACTGGGTCCTTTAATTAAACTCCCGAGTGCTAGAATATGGTGGAGATCCAACAGCAGCCCACAGAGCAAAGGAAGTTCCTTACATTTATAGTCTTTAGAGGGGCAGGGTCTCTGAGTTTAGTAGGTCAGTGAAGGAACTAAATAGGATACAAAGGTTTAAATTAGGAAGCTAACCCTATTGTCCTACCTGTTACAAGCTAGGAGCTTAGCAACTTGGAGAAGGTACTAGATAGGATATAAGGCATGCCTCTCTACTAGGGCAGCTCTATGATCTGATAGGGATGATTTCATCTCCATTTTACAGATGAAAAAGCAACATGCAGAAAGGGCCAGTAACAAGTAGCAAGGTCACTAATTAGTAAGTAGGAGATGCAGCCTAGATACCCATCACACCATCCTGCCTTTGTAGCAATCACATGTCTTTGAAGCGTTGTGATCAAAATGGACTCACAGGATTAGATATGAATTTTGCAAAGACTCCTGTGACTGCGGCTTCTTATCACTCTGACTGTGGCTTTCACCAGCCACAAGTCCCTCTCTATTAGGGAACTGGAGCTGGCTTACAAGAACAGATGACACTCATCTCTTCCCAGCTCTACTCAAGGAGGGCACACTGGGAAGCTCAAAGTTGGTCAGGAGGGAAGTGTTCACACCCTGGGGAGTATTTGCACCAAGTATTCACACCACAAAGACTGTTCACACTATGAGGAGCATTTGCACTACAGAAAAGTGTCCACACCATAGGAAGGTTCACACAATGGAAAGTGACACAAACACAAATGAGGGGCTGCTTTTCTCTGAAGAACCAACTGATAACCACGCCCAAGTGCTGGGATTAAAGGCATGCACCACCATGTTTTGTTTTTTGGTTTTTTTAGAGACAGGGTCTCCTTGTAGCCCCAGCTGGCCTGGATCTCGGAGATCTGCCTGCCTCTGCCTCCTGAGTGCTGGGATTAAAGGCATATACCATCACACATGGCTAATTTACCAATATATTTACCAGCAGTCTCTATCTCCCCTAAAGAACATCTTGTAGTCCCCACACCCACACTTCTGTTCTAGCCCCCAGGTCTTGATAGATGAGGCAGATAGAGAGGGCTCTGAGTCTAGGAGTCTAAAGGTCTTGACACTGCCCAACTTGGCCAGGCAGAGGAGTCCTCCAGGGCCCACTTTCTTCCATTCCAGGCCTGGAGAGCTGTGGGCACATCAGGATCTCAGCCCCTGTTGTTCATCTGGGGGACCCCATCACAGCCTCCTGCTCCATTAGCCCAAACTGCAGCCACTTGAACCAAGAGCCACAGATCCTATGGCAACTGGAAGATGGGCCAAAGCAGCTTGGAGACAGGCAGCAACGCCTGCCTCAGGGGATCCAAGAATCCACCATCACCCTGCCCCACCTCAACCACACCCAGGCCTTTCTCTTCTGCTTTGTACAACTGGGCAACAGCTTCCAAGTTCTGGACCAAGCTGAGCTTCAGGCAGGCTGTAAGTCCCTCTAGCTGTCTATACACCCTGTCCCAGTGACCTGCTGAAACCACAGACAGCAATGACCTACAGGACCTTTGCTCAAATAGGGAATGGACCTTGCCAGCAGGTGTTACCACTTCACCCATTCTGCAGATGAGGAAATTGACATTTAGGGAGGGCAAGCGACTCACTGAAGGACATACTCCAGTGCCTCATAGAACTGCTCATGTGCCTGGCCACTGAGCAAGTTCAGGTCCTCAGCCCCAGAAAGTGCTTGCTCCCAGCTCCTTCCCAGCTGGGAAAGAAAGCTCTGTCCCAGCTTTCTTTTCAAATTGAGCTTGATGGCCAAGTGTGGTGGCATACATACGCCTTTAATCTCAGTACTCAGGAGGCAGACACAGGCGGATATCTGTGAGATAAAGGCCAACTTATTCAACATAATGGGTTCCAGGTCAGCTGGGGCTACACTAAGACCCTATATCAAAAATAAAGGGGGCTGGAGAAATGCCTCAGCAGTTAAGAGCACTGACTGCTCTTGAAGAAGATCGGGTTTGATGTAGACCAGGCTGGCCTTGAACTCACAGAGATCTGCCTGCCTCTGCCTCCCAAGTGCTGGGATTAAAGGCGTGCGCCACCACACCCAGCCAAAAATATGTTTTTAAAAAAGCAGTGACAGGGCTGATGATATAGCTCAGTGGTAGGATGTTTGCTTAACATGATCAAAGCCCTGGGCTCCATCCTTAACACCACACCAGTCAATATTAAAGCCACACATGGTGACACACTCCTATGATCCTTGTTTTTAGAAACTGGGGTAAGAGGATGGTAAAGTCAAGGCCAGCCTGGGCTACAGAGTGAGACCTGTCTACATAAAAAGAAAGTAAATCAGTGACACATTAGCTACCACCTGAGTGTACAAGTGGTATAAGGATAGGAAGTCATTTAGCTCTCATAGAAACTTTGGTTGCTGGGGGACCTGGGCTGCCCCTCTACCTGCCTGTAATGTGATTGTCTCCAGGGCTGCCCTTCCAGGGCCACACTGCAGAAGGACTAGCCCAGCCCAAGGAAGCAAGATCACAGGTACCCCCACCTCCAGGCTCCTAACATTCTTCCTACCCTCCCCAGACCCTCCTGCCAAACCCTCCAACCTGTCCTGCCTCATGAACCTTACCACCAGCAGCCTCATCTGTCAGTGGGAGCCAGGCCCTGAGACATACTTACCCACCAACTTCACCCTGAAGAGCTTCAGGTGAGTAGGACTCCTGCACTAGCCTTTTCTTCTGGGTCCTGGACTGAGGTACAAGTGACTATGGGGATAGGGAGCCAGACACAAAGACGGGAAACAGAAGGGAGCCTCGCCTTCTTCCTCGGCTTGGCACCCAAGCCCAGCCTGTTGGTAGGAGTCGCGCCGACTGTCAGCGCTGGGAGGACCCTGTCTTGGACTGCGTGCCTGAGGATGGGCAGAGCTACTGCTCCATCCCCCGAAAACACCTGCTTCTGTACCAGAATATGGTCATCTGGGTGCAGGCAGAAAACGTGCTGGGGACCAGCGAGTCCTTGAGGCTGTGCCTTGACCCCATGGATGTTGGTGAGTGACACTGCTGGGAAGGGTAGAAGTCCCTACAATGGGCAGATCCAGTCACAGACAGGGAGATCCTGGAAGACCTAGAGAGAGGCAGAGAAGAGCAAAATGGGCCAGAGGATAGGAAACCTGTGCACTCTTTTAGCTTATTTCAGTCTTTTATTTATTTATTTATTTATTTATTTATTTATTTATTTGGGGAGTATACATCCTACTCTGTGTATTCCAGGCTGACTGGCTCCTGAGCTTCAGGGCAGCTCTCCTGTTTCTTCCTCCCAGTTTGCCACAATAGACCTGGGAGTACAGATGTATACTACTGCATTGGGCTTTTTTACATGGGTTCTGGGATCGCGAACTTGAACTTGGATTGTCAGGCTTATATGACTAGCTGTTTGACCCAAAGAGCCATCTCCTCAGCCCTCAGCTGATTTTGGGTTTTTTTGAGACAGGGTCTTCCTGTAGCCCTGGTTGGCCTGGAACTCATTATGTAGACCAGGCAGGACTTGATTTCACAAAGATCTGCCTGCCAAGATCTGCCTGCCTCTGCCTCCAGAGTACAGGATTAAAGGGGTGTCACCATACCCAGGAGGTCTCAGCTGATTTCTTAATGTGCCCACTGTGTGCTAGGCACTGTGGAGGGCCTGAAGATACAACAATGAATAAGTCTCAAAGTCTCACTCTCAGAATGTTATAACATTCTTGTTGACAAAATAAATAAAACAGAATATCAGATGATTTAAGAAGTTGAGGACTAAGTAGACCTTTGGAGGACCTGAGGGATCAAGCCACTGGATGTCTGGGAGGAGATTATTTAAGCACAAGTAACAGGTGCAAAGGCCCTGAGGCAAGTCTTTACCTGTTGAGAAAGATTTTACTCAAAGACAGCACCGAATATGGAGAGAGAGAGAAAGAGAGAGGCTTGACAAACCCACACCTTGCAGTGAAACTGGAGCCCCCCACACTGTGGGCCCTAGACTTCAGCCCTGATGTGGTCCCACCCCAGCCGGGCTGCCTGTGGCTGCGATGGGAGCCATGGAAGCCCAGTCAATTCATGGACCAGGAGTGTGAGCTTCGCTACCAGGCACAATTTAGTGGAACCAGCTGGACACAGGTAAGGCAGAGAGCAACCCAGAGACCCCAATGGGGAGAGGGGGTTGAGGGAGGACAAGTTGGACTCAAGAATCACCTCTATCACCACCACCAGGTGCCCCACCTGCCCTCCAGAGGGCATAGATTTGAGCTCTGTGGACTCCATCAGGCCCTGGTCTACACCCTGCAGATGCGGTGCATCCGTTCACTCCTGCCTGGACACTGGAGCAGCTGGAGCCCCAGCCTGCAGCTGAAGCCCAGCATTCAGGGTAAGAGGCTAGGAGTAGCCATCAGAGCCCTATCCATTCCCCATTGCCCTCCCCAGCAAAGCCTCTCCTCTCACCCTACCCACAGCCCCCATCGTCAGACTGGACACGTGGTGGCGGCAGAGACAACTGGATCCCAACACAGTAGGCGTGCAGCTGTTCTGGAAGGTGCCTCTCTGTGACCCCCTCCCACCTAGATAGTGCCCCAAAGTGGGGGCTTAAGACTGGAGCTGGCCTGGGAGGGTGGGAGGCAGCACACACTTTGCATGGGAGCTGAGTAGAGACCTTGGAGAGAGGCTACAGTGCAAGGCTCTGGGCTCACCTGTGCCCCAGACGGTCCCATCAGAGACTAGTTCAGCATCTTCCACATGTACTGACTGGCTTCTTCCTTCTCTTCCTCATGGATCTTGCCACAGAGGACCAGGGGGTAGATGGGGGTGGGGAAGGAAGGAGAGAAAGGAGTTCCCAGCCTGGGGCTCAGTTCCTATGGCCGGTCCATGCCCCTTAGGGACTCCCCAACTTGAAATGAGCTGGACAGTCCCCTCACCATGTACTTCCTCACCTGCCACAGCCGACACCCCTGCAAGAAGACAGTGGGAAGATCCAGGGGTACCTGCTCTCCTGGAGTCCCTCGGGACAGCAAGGGCTGGGCCTGCCCCTGTGCAACACCACAGAGCTCAGCTGTACCTTCCTCCTGCCTTCAGGAGCCCAGAGGCTGACCCTCATAGCCTACAACACAAGGGGTACCTCTTGGCCTACTCCAGTGGTCTTCTTGGAGAACAAAGGTAAACAGGGCTGGCAGTCAAACAGCAGAGACCAGCATGAGAATTCAAAGGCTGGGCTGCCTTGGTTCCTTCCAGTCTGATGCTACTACTAATGAATGAGCTGGCCAGGTGACTTCTCTCCCTGGCCCCTGGAACCTTCAAGTGAGGAGAGTAACAGTGTTCCCCTGGGGGCAGCTGAAGTTGGGTATATGGTTAGATTATAATTAGCCAGAACTGGATTAATCTGTGAGAACACACACACACACACACACATACACACAGCTAGGAGTCCCACTTGTAAGCTGTTGTATAACTTTGTGTGTGTGTGTGTGTGCTCGCGCGTGTGCACGCACATGCTTGTGCACATGTGTATATGCATGTAGAGGCCAGAGGACAACCTCAGGTGCCATTCCTCAGATGCAGGGTCTTCCACTGGTCTAGAACTCACTGCTTAATGCTAGGCTGGGTGGCCAGCAAGGTCCAGGGATCTGCCTGTCTCTACCTCCCCAGTGCTGGGATTATAAGTGCCTGGCTTTTTTTTTTTTCCATGTGAGTTCTGGGGATCAAATTCAAGATCTTTGTGCCTTTGTGCTTCCAATTCAAGCATTTTACCAATTGAGCTGTCTCCCCAGTCCTGGACCGTATGACCTTTGATAAACCAGCTAACCTCTCTGTAGCTCCCATTTTACTAATTGATAAAACAGAGATTGCTGTAGAACTTCTTTGTGTGACCATTAGAGGACTCAATGACTCACACATATCAAGCCAGGTGGTACCAGGAAGTATCCATGGGCCAGGCTCTGTGCTAGACTTATTCTGTGCACCCTTTGTTAACCTGCAAGCCTCTGGGAGATGAGGATTTTACTGTCACTTCTACTTTACAAATGAGGAAACTGAGGCACAAATGTTGCTGTACCATGGGTCACAGGCCTGTAAGTAGCAAAGGTGAGATTTGAACCCAGGCCCCTAACACCAAGGCCTGCATGCTTTTCATCTTCACTCCCTTGTTTCCTACTCTATCTCCAGGCCCAGCTGTGGCCAGACTCCACGCCATGGCTCAAGATCCTCACAGCCTCTGGGTGGACTGGGAAGCCCCCAGCCCTCAGCCGCAGGGCTATCTGATTGAATGGGGCCTGGAGTGCCCCAGCCACAACTGCAGCAATAAGTCCTGGAGGATGGAGCCTAATGGGAACAGCACTGGGACTCTGTTACAGGGTGAGGCAGGCCTCGGAGGAGGGGCAGGTGGGCAGGGCAGGAAACGGGAACAGAAGAGGCCTTGCTTATCTGGAGGTGGCAAGGTGCAGCTGGAACCTCGCTAGAGATGTGGACTCACAGCTTTTCCTGAGCTCTTACAGTGGGGAAAGTCCTTCCTACAGTCTATCCAGATCCTGTCTTTCAATAGCCCTCAGTCTGTCCCATTCTAGCTCTGTCTTCCACTTTTCCTCCCTGACCTCCATCAGATGAACTAAAGAGATTATCCCCATTAGACAAAATCAGGCCTGGCAGAAATGAGATTCAAAAGCTGATCATCAGTAGAGGTCAGCCCCAAACATAAGTGTTATTTCATCTTCTCTCTACAGAGAACATAAGCCCTTTTCAGCTGTACAAGATCACGGTGGCTCCCCTGTACCCAGGCACTATAGGACCTTACCAACATGTCTACGCCTACTCTGGAGAGAAAGGTTTGTCCATCATCAGCCTGTTATTCCCAGAATCCTCTTCTCTCTCCCAGTGATAGGGAATAGGAGGAAACATTCCCTTTACTTCTGGCCTCAGAAAGAGGTGCTTTCCATGCTGAAATTACCCCTGACTTACACTGAACCCCCATAGCTGGGTGGAATTCAGAAGGCAGGACATAGAAACTGGGCCATGAATATGAGAAAATCAGGTGAATAAGTCTCACAGAATCAATCCATGGCCCCAAAAGAACTCAAGTGTCACATCTGATAGAAACTGGACAGATGACCTAATATGATTCAGAGGGTGAGTGGCAGAAATCAGATATCAAATCAGACAAAATCATATGTGGCATAAATCAGAGAGCAAGGATTTGCAGCCAAACAGAACTGTAGGCCAGAGAAGGAATCTAGATGAAATCCTAGGAGATACTGGACAGTATGGTACATACCTGTGACCCCCAGCAACTCTACAGAGGGAAGATTGGGATTTCAGGGTCAACCTGGGCTATGTGATAAGACCTCATCTCAAACAGACAGAAGAAAATGAGAGATGAAGAACTTGGACAGATGTCCCCTTCCAAACAGAACTGTAGGCCAGAGAAGGAATCTAGATGAAATCCTAGGAGATACTGGACAGTATGGTACATACCTGTGACCCCCAGCAACTCTACAGAGGGAAGATTGGGATTTCAGGGTCAACCTGGGCTATGTGATAAGACCTCATCTCAAACAGACAGAAGAAAATGAGAGATGAAGAACTTGGACAGATGTCCCCTTGAAGAGGATTGTTGAGAGAGAGAGAGAGAGAGAGAGAGAGAGAGAGAGAGAGAGAGAGAGACA
>NW_008337140.1:1303357-1316636 GCF_000622305.1 Nannospalax galili | reverse complement strand
ATTATTCATGCATGGTATGGGTGGGTGGGTATATGTATACCACAGTGTATATGTGGAGGTCAGAGGATAACTTTGTGGGGTTGGTTCTCTCTTTCCACCTTTATATGCCGTGCCAGTTAGTTTTTATTGTCAACTTGACACAATCTAGAGTTACCTGAGAAGAAGGAACCTCTCTTGAGAAATTACAGATTGGACTGGCCTGTGGCCATGTCTGTCAGGACAATCTCATATATGGGCAGGTGGTCCTGCATTATATAAAAGAGAAAGCCAGAGAGCAAGTCAGTAAGCAGTATTCCTCTATGGCTCCTGCTTCAGTTCTTTCTTGAGTTGCTTTTGATTATGATGTTTATCACAGCAACAGAAAGAAACTAGGATATAAATTGGTATCAGGAATGAGGCGTTGCTGTAATGGACTTGACCTATGTTATTTTGGTTTGGGGAGGATTATGGAAGTGTTTGGAACTTTGAGCTGGAAAAGTCACTGAGCGCTCAGGGATTAATGAGCTGTTCTGTAGGAATTTGGAAGATAAAAATGCAGACATTGGAGGCCTGGCTCATGAAGTTTCAGAGGGAAATAAAGACTCTCCTAGGCCATTCTTTTGGTACTTTGGATTTAGAATCTGTGGTTACTGATCACCTGGGACTAAAGAATCACCTATGATTAACAAGAGACCGGTACCACTTAAGTGAAACCTTTTGCGTTTTACTGAGACAATGGATGCTGGTCAGCTGGGCTGAAAATCAGCTGTGATTAACAAGAGATCATCATCATTGTGGTAAAATCTTCTGGGAAGTATTTCCTCAAGGCCAGCACATAGAAGCTGTGGTCCAAGGGGGCCAAGGCAAGACATCAAGTCAGCATCAAAACTTGGCAAATAATGTTTAAGAGTCTCCCATATGGTTTTGAAGGCATGAAGGGGGGTCCTGGAGAGCAACTGAGGCTTGGCATTGTAGGGTTAGAGTCTCTGCAGAGACCCCAGGAAGCCATTGGTGAAGGTGCAGCCTCAGTTGCGGTGAAGACCCCAGGATATTGGAGATGCCAGGATCATGCGATATCCACCAAAAACAGAAGCAGGTGTGTACTGGCACTGGCCTGAGCCTACTAGACAAGCTGTGGTGCTGCTAATAGCAGAGTTGGAGAGGTGGGACTACCCAAGTCCTTTGGAGCCCATCACAAGAGAGTTCCAGATGCTGGACATGAAGCTCTAGAATTTGGATTTATACTACTAGATTTGGGTTTGCCCTCATGTGATTGTTTTTGTGCCCTGGTTCTTCCCTTTTAGAATAAGAAGTATGTAACTTGCTTTTGATTGTACAGGAGTCCACAGTTAAGAAATGTTGGATTTTTAAAGAGATCTTGGACTTTTTTATTGTTGTCTTATTGTTTTGTTTTATTTTTTGAGACAGGGTATTCTATAGCCCCAGCTGGTCTGGAACTCTCTATGTAGACCAGGTGGCCTCAGTCTCAAAGAGCTATGCCTTCCTCTGCCTCCCATGTGCTAGGATTAAAGGTGTGTACCACCATGTCCAGCTGGACTTTTAAAGTGTTCAAATTTCTAAAGACTGTGACATTTTTAAAAGTTGAACTCTTACATTGTAACAGTAACTTAAGATATTGGGGACTAGAAATGAAAGGCTATGGTTTAGCAGTGACATATTTGTGTGTCAAGCTGACAGCTATGGGCTGTGCTAGTTCTTTTTGTTATCAATTTGACACAATCCAGTGTCACCTGGGATGAGGGAGTCTCAATCGGAGGATTACATAGATCAGACTGTCCTGTGGCCATGTCTGTGAGGAATTGTCTTGATTGTTGATGGATGTGGGAAGACCTGGCTCACTGTGAGCAGTGCCATACCAGGGCAGGTGGTACTGGGCCTTTATAAGGGAGCCAGCCAGTAAAAAGCATTCCTCCATGGTTTCTGCTTCAGTTTTTCCTTGAGCTCCTGCTCTGATTTCCCTCAATGACAGACTGTGACATCAGAAGTGTAAACCAAATAAACCCTTTCCTCCAAGTTCCTCTTGGTCATGGTGTTTATCAGAGCAACATTAAAGCAAACTAGAACAGAAAATGGTATCAGGAGAGTGGGGGTTGTTATGACGTACTTGACCGTGTTGTTTTTTTGGAAGGATTGTGGAAGTGTTTGGAACTTTGAGCTGGAAAAGCCAGTGAGTACTCAGAGCTTAAGATGTTCTAGTGGGAACATGAAGATAAGAATGCTGAAAAATGCAGATAATGAAGATTTGGCTGCAAAGTTTCAGAGGGAAGCAAAGACTCTATTAGGAGCTAAAGAATCAGCTATGATTAAGAAAAGACCTGGGGCTGGAGGGATGGCTCAGTGGTTAAGAGCTCTGGCTGTTCCTGCAGAGGACCCGGGTTTGATTCCCAGCACTCACATAGCGGCTAGCAACCATTTGTAACTCCTGTCCCAGGTATCTGATGCCCTCTTCTGACTTCCATGGGCATTGCATAACATAGGTGCACTTACACACATGCAGGCAATACACTCATACACACATAAAATAAAAATAATAAATAAAATATTTTTTAAAAAAATACCAACCTCACTAAAGTGAAACTTTCTGTGCATTACTGAAATAATGAATCCTGATCAGCTGGACCTGAGAAACCAGCTGTGATTGGTAAGAGATCAGTATCACTGAGGTGAAATCTTCTGTGGGAAGTATTTCCTCAGGCCCAGCACACAGAAGCTGTGGTTCAAAAGGGCCAAAGCTACATATGAAGCTGGTAGCAGAACTTGGTAAACAATGTATAGGAAACTTCTACATGGTCCTGATTTTGAAGGCATGAAGGGGTCATGGAGAGTACCTGAGGCCTGGAACTATATGGCAGGGTTGGAGTACCTGAAGTGAGATGGAAAAAGAAAAAGGTGAAGGTGCAGCCTGAGTTGTAGTAGAAACCCCAGGATATTAGAGATGACAGGACTGTGGGACATCTGCCAAAGACAACTGCAGTTGTGAAGTGGAGCTAGCCTGGGCCCATGAAACAAGCTGTGTGTGATGTGGATGGAAGAGGTGGAGAGGTAGAGCTACACAAGCCCTTTGGTGCCCAGAGACCATGAGTGAGTGCCAGATGTCAGGCACTGAGCTAAACTGCTGGACTTTAGTTTTTCCATAGTGTAATTGTTTTTATGCTCTGGTATTTCATTTTTTAAATAATGAAGTATATAACATTGTAAGTTTACAGGATCCCACAGCTAAAAGACTGAATTTTTAAAGAAACAATAAACTTGAAAGCATTTTTTTAAATTACGGGAAAAGGCTTTACCAACTGAACCATTTTGCTGGCCCCTGTTGCAGTTGTTTTAAGGGGTCTCAGCCGGGCACACGCCTTTAATCCCAGCACTCAGGAGGCAGGGGCAGGGGGATCTCTGTGAGTTCAAGGCCAGCCTGGTCTACATAGCAAGTTCCAGGTCAGCTGGGGCTACAGAGAGATCCTATCTCAAAAAAAAAAGAAAGGGAGCAAGACCAATAAGCTGTGGCACCCACGCACAGTCCGCTCCGCCTTCCCAGCCGCGGCGGTTCCTCCCAGAAAGAAAGAAAGAAAGAAAGAAAGAAAGAAAGAAAGAAAGAAAGAAAGAAAGGGTCTTTCACTATAGCCCACATTGGCCTCAAACTCACAGCAATCATCCTGCCTCATCCCTAGAGTGCTAGGATTATAGGCATGCACTACCATGCTTGGCTTCTTGGACTCCTTTCTCACTTGTCCACAGTGCGTCCCAGATCCTGGGTCCAGCAGCCCACCAGAGCCCAGTCACACTCACTTGCCTCATTCCCTTCAGCCCATCTACCTCTCTCTCCCCACAGCCTTTCCTCATGCCCCGGAGCTGCATCTAAAGCAGATTGGCAGAACCTGGGCACAGCTGGAGTGGGTGCCCAAGCCCCCTGAGCTGGGGAGGACACCCCTTACCCACTATACCATCTTCTGGACCAACGCTCAAAACCAGTCCTTCTGTGAGTCTCTCCTCAGCTGCCCACAGCCCACAGCCCAGAAGGCTCAGCTATCATAGAGGCATTTTAGCACCCCAGGCTAACCATTTACCTTACCCACAGCCACCATCATGAATACCTCCTCCCACGGCTTTGTCCTACACAACCTGGAGCCTGCCAGTTTGTATCATGTCATCCTTATGGCCACCAGCCGGGCAGGAGCCACCAACAGTACGGGCCTCACCCTGATGACCTTGACCCTAGGTAAGGGGGCAGACTGGCAGTGGTGGCTGTTGGGAGGGTGACCCCTGCCTCAAGCAATTCTAATTTTCAAAGTAATAGGGAACTACCTCTGCATCTGCAGGTTTAGGGGAAGAGACTTGTGCCCATCCAAGAATCCCCTCCTGGGGAAAGAAACCTAGCCCCACTCATTGTCCCTGACTTACATGTACTCCAACCCAGAGCTTCATAAACTTTTTCCACTTAAAAATTTACTTATTTGGGCCAGGCATGGTGGCACATGCCTTTAATCTCAGCACTTGGAAGGCAGAGGCAGGCAGATCTCTCTGAGTTCAAGGCCAGCCTGGTCTACATATTGAGTTCCAAGCCAGCTGGGGCTACAAAGAGACCCTGTCTCAAAAGACAAAAAAAAATTATTTACTTATTTATTTTTACTTTATGGGTATGAGTGTTTTGCCTGCATGTATGTAAGTATGCCTGTATATGCAATGCCTTCAGAGGCCAGAAGTAGGCATTGGATCCCATGTGGGTGCTGGGAATCAAACCCACGTCATCTGGAAGAGCAGCCACTGCTCTTAACCACTGAGCCATCTCTCCAGCCCCTAACCTTTTCCACTTTTGACCCGTTTTCACCCAAGAATTTTTTTTTTTTGGTCTTTTTGAAACATGGTCTCCCTGTAGCCCCAGCTGGCCTGAAACTCACTATGTAGACCAGGCTGGCCTTAAACTCACAGAGATCCACCCGCCTCTGCCTCCCAAGTTCTGGGGCTACAGGCATGAGCACCATGCCTGGCTTCACCCAAGAAATTTTTACACAGTCCTTGGTATGTAGGAATGTAAAATAGACACATAGATCAAGCATTTTCTGATTTTAAAAAATCATAAAGAAGTTTATTTTAAAACAATTATTTGGTATATGTATAATTTTATCATTTACTAAAGACTAACATAAACCTGTAATGAAATGAATTATTTTTTACATAAATAATTAAATATTGACTGAATATTAGATACTGCAGAGTATAGTGCATCTTTGATGTTTTTCAGAGTTGGTCAATATTTTGATTTTTTACTCATCAAAGCTGAGAATACAACTTTACATAAATATGTTGTACAAAATAGCAGAAGTATGCTGGGGGCCATTTCAGAAATTGTTGGAAATTCTGTCCTAATCTCAAACTCATTTAATGATTTTTTTAACTCAAGTCAGAAACTCAAAACAGCAATTTTTAAAATCAAACATTCTAACATGATATAATTCAAAGATACACTAATTTGATATTCACATGCTAAGAAATGATGGTAGGAAAATATATTAAAAGCTTTGTTTTCCATAATTAAACCAGTATGCTTCTGTTAGAGCAGAAAACTTCGTACATACAGTCAAAACACCATAATTCACAGCATATGATAGTCTTGATTCTGAGCCGGTGTTTTGGCCAGTGTCCGTTGCCACTCTACGCAGTGCAAACTGCATATGTTTGTCTTCAGAACCAGGGTGCAGTGAAGTCACATGATATAACACGGGTGAGCACTGCCAGAAACTTCTCAGATTCATTTCCTATTTGATTTTTAATCAATTTTTGGTTTTGCACTTTCAGAAACTTTTTTTTTTTTTGAGACAGGGTCTCCCTGTAGCCCCAGCTGGCCTGGAACTCACTACGTAGACCAGGCTGGCCTTGAACTCACAGAGATCCACCAGCTTCTGCCTCCCAAGTGTTAGGACTAAAGGCATGCGCCACCACACCCGGCTCCAGAAACTTTTATTGCTACCAAAATTTTCACTACTTCCAAATTCAGTTACCCTACAGGGTCATGACCTACAGTTAAAAGCTGCAAACTGAGGTCTAGAGAGATTTCTCTATGATTAAAAGGACTAACTGCTCTTACAGAAGACCTAGGTTCAGTTCCTAACATCCACATAGTGGCTAACCACCATCTGTAACTCCTGCTCCAGGGGATCCAGTGCCCTCTTCTGGCCTCCACAGGCACTGCATACTCAATGTACACTTACATGAGGGCAAAATTAAAGTAAGTAAGTGGCCAGGTGTGGTGGCAAATGCCTTTAGTACCAGCACTCAGCCAACCTGGTCTACACAGTGAGTTCAAGGCCAGCCTGGTCTACATAGTGAGTTCCAGGCCAGCTGGGACTACAAGGAGACCATGTCTCAAAAAAAACAAAATAAATAAATCTTTTTTTTAGCTTGTGGACCTGAGTTTGATCCCCAGAACGTACCTAAACATGTATCACAGAGATCAACAACATTGTCAGTTCCCATGTCCCCAACTTTCAGAAGAACTTGTGCAATATAATGCCTCCTAATACAGTCAGATGGAAATTTAAAAGTAGATTGTGTCGGGGCTGGAGAGATGGCTCAGTGGTTAAGAATACTGACTGATCTTGCAGAGGACCCACGTTCCATTCCCAGCACCCACATGGTGGCTAACAACCACCTGTAACTCCAGTTCCAAGGGGTCCAATGCCTTCTGACTTCTGCAGGCATTGCTCAACACAGGTGCATTTACACACATGCAGGCAATACACTCATACACATAAAATTAATATAATTATTTTTGGTCTTTTTGAGACAGTCTCCCTGTAGCCACAGCTGGCCTGGAACTCACTATGTAGACCAGGCTGGCCTCAAACTCACAGAGCTCTGCCTGCCTCTGCCTCCCGGGTGCTGGGATTAAAGGCAGATCTCTGTGAGTTCGAGGCCAGCCTGGTCTACGTAATGAGTTCCAGGCCAGCTGGGGCTACAGGGAGACCCTGTCTCAAAAAGACAAAAAAAAATTTTTTTTAGAGATTGCTGTGCACTAACCTCCCCTTGCCTTCCCTGGTCCCAGGGGCATCTGAGCTATACATCCTCCTGGGCCTATTTGGCTTTCTGGTTTTGTTCATCAGCCTCTGTGCAACTGTCTGGTTCTGCTGCAAGCCTAGGTGAGTGTTTTTGAGACTGTCACCCATGAGTGAGGTGGTGAGAAATCTAGTCCCTTCCAGGCCCAGACTTGACCTGGCCTTTACTTGCCCTCTTCTCTAGCAGGAAGAATTCCTTATGGCCAAGTGTGCCTGACCCAGCTCACAGCAGCCTGGGCTCCTGGGTTCCCACCGTCATGGCAGAGGTGAGCATTAGGTAGAGAGGGGTATAGACTGTAGCTGGTAGCTGAGGGACAGTCACTAAATGGATACCTTCTGAGGGGCACACAGCATAAGCCTCACTTCCAACCAGTGCCCCCACCCCCACCCCTTTGAAGGGATGTAGGCCTGAATTTCAATCTCAAACTTCGTTGCTTCACAATGCAATGGATGCGTGGGCGCTGCAGGGAGTCTCACGGGTTAGGAACACACAGGCACTAGGCAAGTAGATGGATTTGTGCTCCACCACACATCAGGAAGAGCCCCACAACTGCTTTAACTCAGGAATAGATAATGTCTGGGTCAGACACTGGAGATAAAGTATATCCTCACTTCATGTCCTTGTGTTTAGGAAACCTTCCAGGTGCCCAGCCTCTGGGACCCCAGCATACCATCCATCACCAAGATCACTGTGCTGGAGGAAGAGAAGAAGTCAACATCCTGGGATTCTAGTGACAGCTCAGAGGCCTGCAGCTTCCCCACCCTAGTCCAGGCCTACGTACTCCAAGGGGCCCCAAAAGCATCTTCCATCCAGTTCCAGCCCCCATCTGGCACCAGTGACCAAGTCCTTTATGGGCAGGTACTGGGCAGCCCCACCAGCCCAGGACCTGGTCAATACCTTCGCTGTGACTCCACTCAGCCCCTCCTGGGTGGCCTCACACCCAGTCCTAAGTCATATGAAAACCTTTGGTTCCAGCCTAGCCCCCTGGAGACCCTTGTGTCCCTACCCCCAAGCCAGGAGGATGACTGTGTCTTTGGATCACCCTTTGACTTTGCCCTCTTTCAGGGGCTCCGGGTCCATGGAATAGAAGAACAGGAGGGTTTCTAGGACTTCCTGGGTCCTTGCATCTTGAAGGCCCTGTCCTATTCAGATGAAAAGAACTCACCACTAAAATCTAACAGAAAAGCAGAAAAGCTCAGTCTTTCTCCATCCTTGGCCCCCAGCACTTCTCCATCACCCCTACCTCCATAGGCTGGCCCTCCTTCATACTCAGAGCCAAACACTGCTTCTTCCAGCCCACCACTAGCCTTTTATGTTCCCTACAGTCTCTTAAACTGATTTTATATTTTGAGTTTCAGATGGTGTTTTTAGAAATCCTTGCCAAATGTGATTAGTGTATACCTATCATCCCAACACTTGGGAAGAAGAGGCAAGATTGCAAGTTCCAGGCCAGCCTGGGCTACCTAGGAGATCTTGTCTCAAAAGTTAAGCAAAAAATAAATAATAAACTTTTAATAATTTGTTTATTTTGTATATGTGTGGGTGCACGCAGAGGTCAGAGGACAACTTGCAGGAATTGATTCTCTCCTTCCACCATATGGGCCCTGGGTTCAAACTCAAGTCCTTAGGCTTTGTGGCAAGTACCTTCACCCACTGAGCCATCTCATTGGCCCCCAAAAAGAAACTCTTGAGTGTGCCCAAGTGTCTTGTACTTTTTAAGGCCCAGCAGTTGGGAGGATATTTCTCAGAATCATTCATCTGTTTTTTTTCCTCCCTTCCCTCTTTCTTTCCTTCCTTTAGCCAACTCTCACTTGGCATTTAGCTCCTGTGCTGGCAGTGAGATTCAAACAGGGCAGTTCAACCCCTATAGACAGCCCCCCATACTGGTGATGGAGACTTAAAACTCATTATCAGGAAACAGAGGCAAGGCTTATTTGGAGGAGGTCAGAGTGCTGGGAAATATGGTGAAGAGAGCTGGGAAAAGGCTAGGCATGCTGGGCAAGGTGCTACACACCTGTAATCCCAACCCTTAAGAGGCCGAGACAGGAATATTGTGAGTTTGAGATCAACCTGTGATGCACAGCAAGTCAAAGGCTGACCTTGAGCTACATAGCACAACCGTAACTTTAAAAAAGACTTACCAAGGAAATATAATTAAAAACGAGATCTTAAGTTTGGGGACATACCTCCCTGGTAGAACATTTGCCTGGTATGTGTGAGGCTCAAGGTTTGATCTCCAGGACAGGTAGAAAGAAATTTCTTTCCAACCCAGAAACCCTGTTTCCAAGATTAAAAGAACTATATTATTTAATAAGCATTAAACCAAAATGTGATATGTATGGCAGGCCATTTACTAAAGAGATTTAAAAGATAGGGGCTGGAGAGATGTCTCAGCAATTAAGAGCACTGACTGCTCTTGCAGAGGACCTGGGTTCAATTCCCAGCACCCACATGGTGGTTAACAACCATCTGTAACTCCAGTTCCAGGGGAATCCAACGCCTTCTTCTGACCTCCACGGGCACTGCATGACATGGGTGCACTTACACACATGCAGGCAATACACTTATACACATAAAATAAAAATAATATTTTTTTTAAAAAAAGAGATTACAAGCCAGGCATGGTAGTGCATGCCTTTAGTCCCAGCACTCGGGAAGCAGAGGCAGGTAGACCTCTGTGAGTCCAAGGCCAGCCTGGTCTACATAGTGAGTTCCAGGCCAGCTGGGGCTACACAGAGACCCTGTCTCAAAAAGACCAAAAAAAAAAAAAGGAGATTACAAAGACAAATATTATCCTTAAAAAAGAAAAATCTTTTCTGGGTGAGGAAGAGCTAATCTTCTTAAAGGAAAGGGCCTAGACCCCAGTGGATGAGCTTGCACTAAGGGACATCTGGGGACACTTAACTTGACACAATAGGCCTAACAAATGACAAAGTGTATGAATTCCAATGGGGTGGGAGGGGGGCTATGGGAGGGTGCCAATGGGGAAGGGGGTATAAAGATGATTAAGACTGATTAAGATGTTCCTTATGAAATACAAGAAAATTTCAATAAAAACTTTACCAAAAAATTTACTTATTAATAGAATTATATAAATGTGTGTATGTGTGTGTGTGTGTGTGAGTGTATGGGTGTATGGGCACTACAGCATGTGTAAAGGTCAGAGGATAATTTGCAGGAATTGATTCTCTCCTTCCACCATGTAGGTCCTGGGGATTGAACTTAGGTCATCAGCTTGGTGGCAAGCATATTTACCGGCTGAGCCATCTTGTCAGCCCCAATCTTACCCTTTATATACAAGTGGATACAACCTATCACATACTTTCTCAAGATAAACCAGTCCTCTACAGCACCAATTTCACACAGAGTTCACTCTAAATCCACCTTGTAAATGAGCTAGCCACCTGTATTATCCAAAATAAAACAAATTTTTCAAATATACGTTGCAGAAATATTTGCAGAATGAAGCTAGACATCATTGAAGCTGGGGTCCTCCCCTCCAACATAGACTAGAAGGAAGATAGTGCACCATCATTTCTGATCATTACATTTCAAAGAGTTTGCTCCTAGAACCCTGAGAAAAACATTCCTGGGTTGGAACACTAGTAAGAAGACTGATTTTCCCCCCCACTGGGCATGGTGGCACACGCCTTTAATCCCAGCACTCAGAAGGCAGAGGCAGGCGGATCTCTGTGAGTTCAAGGCCAGCCTGGTGTAATAGTGAGTTCCAGGACAGCTGCGGCTACAGGGAGACCCTGTCTCAAAAAGACCAAAAAAAATTTTTTTCCATGTATCTAAAGAATAAGGTATTCTTTGGGGGATGGTGAGGGGTGGCTACACACATATTTTTATTATATTTATTTATATGGGGGACACATGTGCATGTGCCACAGCACTTGCACGAGGGTCAGAGGACAACCCGCTGTTACCTGCTGAGCCATCTTGCCAATCCTGTGCACATTTAAATTTTTATTTTATGTGTATGAGTGTTTGTCTGCATGCCTGCACTTAAACAAGTGTACCCATGTCATGCAATGCCCAAGGAGGCTAGAAGAGGGCATCAGATCCTCTGGAATTGGAGTTAAGGATAGTTGTTAGCTACCATGTGGGTGCTGGGAACCAAACCCAGGTCCTGAGTTTCATTATGAAATTTTTCATAGATGCACATCGCTGTACCCTCTCCTGTCCCTACATTCCCCGCTCTCACCAGTCCCCCTCTGGCTCCTAAAGGGTTCCTCTCCTGTTGTTCATGGCACATATACATCTTTTTTTAAAATCCAGATTCTACACTGGAGAGAAAACATGCAATATTATGTCATTCTTCCCTCAGTACCCTCTCGCTGCCTTTAGACCTCTTCCTCCTTCCTCACAATGCCCCTTCTACTACCATGTTGTCTGTGTGTGTGTGTGTGTGTGTGTGTGTGAGAGAGAGAGAGAGAGAGAGAGAGAGAGAGAGTAGAGAGAGAGAGAGAGAGAGAGAGAGAGAGAGAGAGAGAGAGATGTGTGTTCATGTGTAGAAACCACAAATCAACCTCTGGTGTCTTCCTCTTCACTTTCTACCTTATTTTTTGAGACAAGGTCTCTCACTGAACATGAAGCTCATGGTTTTGGCTAAGCTGGTTGGTCCATGAGTTTCAGGGATCCACCTGTCTCCACCCCCACCCTCAAGCAGTGGGGTTATAGACTTTATGCCTGGCTTTTACATGGGTACTGGGAACCAAACTTAGGTCCTCATGCTGGTACTGCAGGTACTTTTCATCAACTGAGCCATATCCCTAGCCCCACCCCTTTTTTAAAGACAAGGTCTCATGTAGCCCAGGCTGGCCTCAAACCTGATATGTAACTAAGAATGACTTAAACAACTTCTGATCCTCCTCCCTCCACCTCCCAAGTACTGAGATTAAAGGCATGTGCTAACATGCAGGGTTTTGTTTTGTTTTTTTATGTGTATGGGTGTATTGCTTACATGTACGTAAGTGCACCTGTGTCATGCAATGCCCATGGAGGTCAGGAGAGGACATCAAATTCCCCTTGAGTTGTTAAGCTGTCATGTGGGTGCTGATAATTGAACCCAGGTCCTCTACAAAAGCAGCCACTGCTCTTAACTGCTGTGATGTCTATCCAGCCCCCCTCCACCATGCCATTTTTATGTACTACTGGGGAACTGGCCCAGGACTTTGTACATTCTGGTCAGGTACTCTACTAACTGAGCTATATCCCCAGCCCCTCAGAAACTTTTTATTTTTATTTTTATTTTACATGTATGAGCATTTTGTCTGAATGTATGTAAATGAACCATGTCTGTGCAATGCCCTCAGAGACCAGACAAGTGCATTAGATCTCCTGGAACTGGCGTCACAAACTCCAGCTGCCATGTGGGTGCTGGGAACCGAACCCAGGTCCTCTGCAAGAGCAGCCAGTCCTCTTAACCACTGAGTCATCTCTCCAGCCCTCCATCCCAGAAACTTTTTAATTTTATGCAAACACATTTGTCAGTTCTTGGAATTATTTCCTGTGCTATTGGAGTCCTTTCCAGAAAGTCCTTACCTATGCTGATATCTTAAAATGTTTTCTCTACTTACTTCTAATAGTTTCAGAGTTTCAGGTCTTACATTAAGATCTCATCCATTCTGAACTGATTTTGTGGAATGTGCTATATGGGTCTAGTTTCATTCTTCTACATGTGAGTATCCAGTTTTCCCAGAACCATTTGTTGAAAGGGCTATATTTTCTCCAATGAATCTTTTCGACACCTTTGTCAAAAATTTGGTGGCTGGGCTGGCAAGATAGCTCAATAGGTAAAAGCACTTGGTGTACAAGCCTATTGTGGAAGCAGAGACCTGACTTCTGTAAGTCGTCCTCTGACCTCTACACATGTATGAGCATGCACTGTGGCACAGTCGAGCCTGCACACACACACACACACACACACACACACACACATGCACTGCGCGGGTGTGTGCGTACGTCGATGTTGGTGAAATGGGAGATCCTTCATGTCATCAGAAGACCTGGAAATGCCAGGTCTAAGGTTTGTACTCCGTGATCTAAATAGTTACCCTAGGGATCAGGCTCTGCCCTTGTCAATGATGTGGGTGAGATGGGGGGACCCTTCCTGTAATCAGGAAAACTGGAAATGTAAGCTTAGGGTCTGGACTTCCTTGTCCAAGTGGTGCCAATCAATACCTAGTGGTCAGGCCTGGCCTTGACTCTCACTGAATGTATGCAGCTA
>NW_008337140.1:1301199-1303016 GCF_000622305.1 Nannospalax galili | reverse complement strand
TAGCATACACTGATAATAAATAATAATAAATCTAACTAGGTGGCTATAACTGTGTAGGTATGTTTCTGGGCCTGCTACTCTGTTGGTCTATGTATCTGTTTTTGTCAGGACTATGCTGTTTTTGCTACTATGACTTTGTATTATCATTTGAGATCAGATATTGTGATACCTTATTCTACACAAGATTGCTTTGACATTCTGGGTCTGTGCTTCCATATGAATTTTAGGATTTTTTTTCCAACAATGCTGTTGGAATTTTGATGGGATTACCTTGAGTCTGTAGCTTGCTTTCAGCAATATGGCTATCTTCACAGTATGAATTCTGCCGATCCATGAGCCTGGGAAGTCTTCCATCTTCAATTTCTTTCTTCAATTTTTTTTTTTTTTTTTTTTTTTGGTCTTTCTGAGATAGAATCTCCCTGTAGCCGCAGCTGTCCTGAAACTCACTATGTAGACCAGGCTGGCCTTGAAACTCACAGAGATCCCCCTGCCTCTGCCTCCCGAGTGCTGGAATGAAAGGCACGTGCCACCATGCCAGGCCTTTCTTCAATGTTTTAAAGTTTTTGTTGTTGATGTCTTTCACCTCCTTGGTTAGGGTTATTCCTAAATTTTGTTTTGTTTGGGGAAGCTATTATGAATAGAACTTTCTTCCTGGTTTCTTTTTTTACAATTTATTTTAATTAATTATGTGTATGTATGTGTGTCTGTGTACATGTGCGCAGTGACCGTACAGGCCAGAAGTATCTGGCCTGGAACTCACAGAGATCCTCCCAGAGTGCTGGGATTAAACTGCTGGGCGCGACCACGCCCGGTTTATTTCCTACTTTTAATTAATTTTTAAAGATTTATATTTATGGGGGTATGTGCTGTGTCCTTGGAGGCCAAAAGAAATTTGTTGCCAGCCAGGCGTGGGGGCGCACCCCTTTAATCCCAGCAGTCGGGAGGCAGAGACAAGCAGATCTCTGTGAGTTGGAGGCCAGCCTGGTCTACATAGCAAGTTCCAGGCCATCCGGGGCTACAGGGAGACCCTGTCTCAAAAAGAAAAATAAAGAACACCTGTTCAAGAAAAGGGGCCAGTTTGGAGTTTGCACAGCACCACACAGCCCTAACCGCAACGACAGGCTGTCCAGCTGGCCGACACTAACCAAACCCTGAAGCTTCCTGACCCTCTGGAGCTGGGCTCGCCAATCCATTCTCTCGGCCCTCGTCTACTCTTGTCGCTCGCACCTCGATTGGTCGCGTCTAGCCATCATGGCGGCGCCCCTGTAACCCGGTACCACCGTGAAAGGGACGGTGGCGGCGCGGGCCCGCGGGGTCAGGAGTCACCATGCTACGGGCTGCATGGCGGGCGCTGAGTTCGGTTCGCGCGCAGGCAGTGGCGCAGGTCCCAATCTCAGCGCTGCGGGGCGGAGGAAGCGCGGGGCCGCCCTCAGCGCGCTGCGGCCTGTGGCCAACGTGTGAGCAGTGGAGGAGGGGGCAGAGATGGAGGACTCGGGAGACTCGGAGCAGCACAAGGGCTGCGGCAGGATGAGAGAGAAAGGGTGGTGGCTGGGAAAGAAGTGACGAAGTGAGAGAGACGTGAGGTAGCCGGCGAGGAGATGGGACACCAGTTAGGTGTGCAGGTGCACACAGTCGGTGGAAGAAGAGTCTTGCCAGGGGCACAGACAGAAATCGAGGCAGGGCAGTTTAAGGAAGTGATTCTCCTGACTCTTTCTGTTTTGCGTAGGTCTCCTACATGCTGCGCGTGCACACACCATTCAGAAACCAGGTAAGAGGGCTTGTGCTTGGGACTTAGGGCAGAAGGGAGACTTCCTAGA
>NW_008337140.1:1295188-1301184 GCF_000622305.1 Nannospalax galili | reverse complement strand
AGGGCGGGGGGGCGGGGGGTGGTAGGTGGTGGTGGAGTGAGCAGAGGGGCGGGCCGGAAGACCCCCCCTCCCACACCCACAAAGCCAGAAATCTTTATGCGGGGGCACAAGGAGGCAGGAGCAAAAGCTTTCGAACCGGATATGAATGGAAATAAGTTCGCCCCAGTGAGTGTCAGTGGCTGGCACCACCCAGGCGTTCCCAGAGTATAGCTCTTTGTATCTGCCCTTCTGAGGTGGAGGGTGGTTTCCCATCCAAGTTAGCATGCACAAGGGCCCTCTTACTAAAAATATGTTATTTGCGGCAAGTTACATTCTCTGAACCCGTTCTAAAATAAATGTCACAATATCCATTGGAGAGCATTGCTATGATTCAGACATAACAACACATGAAAAGCATTCCTAGCCCTGTGCTCAATAAATTACATATATATATTTAGTGCTGTTAGTGTCATTTGCATAGTGGCAGAACAAAATCTGCCTGGAGAGGATAGCTGACCCCTCAACCTCACCTCCAAGGGATGCAGTAGGGCACACATGCCAAAGCTGAGTTCTGTGATCCATACTCCCTGCCAACAGTTACCCTAAAGCTAGCTGCACTTTCTCAACCCTTTTATTTCATTCATGTGGTCAGCCATGTCTTGGGGAAGGCCATCTATTTGCAGCATAAAATATCAAAGCCAAGTGCCACAGGGTTTGCAGAAACGAAACTGAGCCTGAAGCTGTCCGTTGCCTTGTTGAGACCTTGAATATTTCTCAGAGTTGGGGAGTGGGTGGGAAGAAAGGAGCCTGGGAGAATGGGCAGTGAGAGTTGATGCTAGATGTTTTCTATTTTTATACTTGACAGTCCAGCCCAGCAAAGACAATGAACCGCCCAGTTCCACACTCATCAAAGAATACAAGAACATCATCCCTGGCATGGAGAAGTAAGCAGGAAGAAACTTGAAGACACAGGAGTCCCTGGGAGGATGAGCAAGGAGTTGAGAGGAGTACCTCAAGATTGGCCTGTTGTATTTGAAGCCTGATTATCGATGAGGCAGAAAGCTGTAGCGCCCTGGGTGTGGTGAGCTCTAGTTAGCAGCTGGGACAGATGGAGCGCAACTACTTGCACTTTTCTTTGGGTACTCTGTGTGAAGACCTTGTACCACTAGATACCAAAGAGTTAACATGCCTTACTGCTCTTGGTAGAAATCTCTCTTCTCTTGACCCTTAACAAAAGCCCTGTGAGAGAAGAAAGAATGTCCCAGTTTTATAAAGTATTAAATGCTCTATGTTATACATCTAAGGAACAGAGCTAGGGTTTGAGTCCAGAACTTACATACACTAGAGCCACAGTCTTTCTACCCAGTCTCTGTCCTATACAACAGGGTTAGGACTGTCCCTCTAATCTTGCCTATTGTACAGTCTGGCTGAGATGGAAATCCTCCCTTTGCCCTTCCTTTGATGAAACCAGACTACTCAAGCCAACAGCCCTAGTTGTTTGCCTCTATGTTCTCAGCCCAATAAACCACAGCCCTAAAATATGGATCCCCACTTCCAAAGAGGTCCATTTATCATAGAAGGAACTATCATTCGATTTTGCTTTTTCTTTTCAATTTTTATTATGTGTGTGTGTGCATAGTGTGAGAGTATGGGGTGCATGTCCACATACGGAAATTAGAGAGCAACTTTGTGTGTAGTTGATTCTTTTCCACTTTTGTGGATTCCAATGTCAGGCTTACACAGAAAGCACCTTTACACCCTGAGCCATCCTTTTTTTTTTTTTTTTTTTCTGGGCTGGAGAAATGATTTAGTTTGGTTCCAAGCATCTGTATCAGGTAGTTCATAAACTTTTTAACTCTGGTCCCACAGGATCAGATGTCCTCTTCTGGTCTCCACAGGCACACCTGTATATACTTGTACATGCAAATACCTGTACATACACATACACAAACACAAATAAATAATATAAATAAAAGGTCAGGTATGATGGCACACCCTTTAGTCCCAGTACTCAGGAGGCAGAGGCAGGTGAATCTCTTGAGATTTGGCCCAGCCTGGTGTAATAGTGAGTTCCAGGACAGCTGGGGCTACAAGGAGACCCTGTCTCAAAAAAACAAAACTCAGGGACTGGAGAGATGGCTCATCAGTTAAGAACACTGGCTACTCTAGAACACTGGCTGCTCTTGCAGAGGACCTGGGTTCGGTTCCCAGCACCCACATGGCAGTTAACAGCTGTCTGTAACTTCAGTTCCAGGGGATCTGATGCCCTCTTCTGACCTCCTCAGGCACTGCATTACACAGTTACACTTACATACATGCAGGCAATACACTCATACACATAAAATAAAAATAACAAGGCATTTTTAGAACACCAAAATCAATCAATCAATCAATAATAATATAAAAAAATTTAAAAATTTTAGAAAAAAATAAAATAGCATTTCTTCCTCCCCTTCCCAATACTTCTTTCATTCCTTTGGTTTTTCCACAGGGTTGATGATGTTGTAAAAAGAATCTTGTCATTGGAAATGGCCAACCAGGTCAGTGTCTGTACCGCCCTCAGTCTCAGCCTCCCTCAGTCCTCTCCCTGGGGTTTCCCTCCAACTCTGATGTAGCATGCTACATCCCATGCTTCCCTAGTCATAGCATTTATCCTGATGTCATTCGATAGCCAAACTAAGCATCTTGAGAGGAGGTGCGGTTTTGTTCCTCCCTTGTAACATCTGACAAACAGTAGGTGCTTAGCGTGTTCATGAATGAATGAATAAGCCTTGAGGGCATTCAGCCAGCAAACTATTTCTCTTATCCGTAGCTTTGATGGTGGGCTCTCTGGATATGAATAGCCATATGGTTGGCCAAGGCCAAGGTGAACACAGTGAACTCTGGCCCCAAGCCTTCTGGGCTTAGATGCTATAAACTACAGCCTTTTGGGAAGGAAAGTTAGTTCTTAGGGGATAACAGACCACAGAGATTTTCTTAATTTCTGTCTTCAACAGAAAGAAAAGCTAAAAATCAAGCAAGAATTGCTGATGAACAAGATTGCAGAAAACCCTGAGGACACCAGATCCCTGGAGGCACGAAGTTCGTCCAGGGGCCCTTGGAAATGGGGGTGCAGAGGAGTCTGCTAGTTGGTACCTGGCCTAGGGATCTTGATAAAGCTTCAGAAGGGTACATGATAGACTGAGATTCTGGATCTTGTGATACTAGATTGAGCAGCCAAGTCCTGTCGAGTGAGGTTGAGCAGGTCACCATCCTCTCTAGAGTCTCTGTGTATACTGGGAAGGGTCTAGTGGAATGACAGTCTCTCTTTGGGACCAACTTCTGCTTTACATTCATTTTTGTAACATGGGTAGGAAGCAGATATGTGGAAACATAGGAGGAATATTCTAGAGCCATAGGAAACAAGTGGGAAGTAGTAATTCTGAAAAAGTAGAGAAAGCACAGAGAAAAGAGTGATGACTAAAGTGAATAGACTCTTAATATCAATAGTTTATTTTTAATTTTATTATTGTGTATATGTGTGAGTGCATGTACGTGTGTGCCATAGCACACGTGTGAAAGTCAGAATCATGACTCTTCAGTTCTCTCCTTCCACCTTAGATTCTAGAGATTGAACTCAGGTTGTCAGGTTTTTGTAGCAAGTGCTTTTACCCACTGGGCCACCTTGACAGTTTTAGAATCTTATCCTAGTGTATTGGCTAGGACCCCTAATACAACACTGAATTACTAACAGTAATAGGCTAGTGTAAGTCCTGAATTTAATGAAATGCTCTTGTAGGTGTCCAGCCTGTGGTACACAGGCCACATGTGTCCCAGGATAACCATGAACACAATCCAACACAAAAACGTAAACTTAGTGGTGGTTGGTTTTTTGTTTTGTGTGTGTGTGTGTTTAGTTTGTTTTTGTTTTGTTTTTTTATTACTCTGTTGCATGGTTCTCAGGCATGAACATTGTAGGTAACAGCATTGTATCACAGTGTCAAAAGATAGAACTAAAGTTTTACCATTAAGAGTGCTATTCACCAGTACTATAGTGGTACACACTTGTAATTCTAGCACTCAGGAGGTAGAGACAGGAGGATTACAAGTTCAAAATCAGTCTGGCCTGCATAGCAAGTTTAAGGTCATCCTGAGCCTTACAGTGAGATTCTATCTCAACTCTTCCTTCCCCAAAAAATACTATTTGCTATGGTTTTTGGTTGATACGTCTATGGAATTAAGTAATTTCCCTTTCTTAGACTTTTCTAGTAGTAAGATAAAAGGTTGTTTGAGATCTTGCAATTCAAAGTGTTTTGGGATGTACAGAGAGCTGTACAAAAGCACTGATGATTGTTACTCCCTTGATTCTTAAAGCACAACGCAAGCCTGGGCCCTTCCTTCCTCTGTGCCCAGTCTCATCCTCTGTGGTTTCTGGTTTCAGTTGTTGCCTTGACGGTCAAGATCCAAAATTATGAAGAACACATGCAGAATCACCGAAAGGTAAACCCTGGCCTTCACTCACAGTTCATCCGTAGCAGCCTGGGGAGAGAAGTCTGGGAGTAAAGGGCTCTGGGTCCTAAGAAGTTAGTACCACTGACACTAGAATGCCCACTCCCCCTCAGCTCCAATGAGAAAACACTCCCTTCTTGCCTCTAAAGGAATGAGGAGAGTCTTACAGGATTCTGTTGAGAGTCATCAGTGGTCAGGAACAAAGACTGTAGAGCATGGTCACTGTGTCTGACACATAGTAGGTGCTTAATATTTGTTGAATTGCATGGATGGAATGAGACTGCCCTGTTCAAATCCTAATTCTGTCACTTCAAGTTACTTATATTCATTGTGACCTTGGGAAACTTATGGTCTGAGCCCGGGTTCGCTCATTTGTAAAGTAGGAATCCTGCCACAGGATTGCACGGATTACATGAATTCAGAACTTCTTTAAAGCTGGAGGTGACGGCACATGCCTTTAATCCCAGCACTACAGAGGCAGAGGTAGGCGGATCTCTGTGAGATTAAGGTCAGCCTGGTCTACATAGCAAGTTCCAGCTGGAGCTACAGAGAGAGCCTGTTTAAAAAAAAACAAAAAAAAACTTCTTTAGGCTCTTGACAGTGTCTCACATAACCCTTAAAATTATTTCTTGTTTGTTTTATGTGTATGTTTGGGGTGCACGCATTTCCAAAGTGGCCACAAGAGGGCATGGGATCCCCTGGAACTAGAGTTACAAATGGTTGTTAGCCCATGTGGGTGCTGGAAACACAATCCAGCCAGTGTTCTTAACTGCTGAGCCATCTCTCCAGCCCCAGAACTGTTTCTCGCCCATCTTCCAGAGGAAGTCTAGCCGTGTCAAGGAATCCTCTAGGAAGTGATGGCTGACACTTGAAATGAGGCAGTCTTGCCATGGGGCCCATAGTCTTCACCATTGTATCATAGTTCAGCAGAGCAGCACGGAATTGCTGTAAGAAGAGCTGCTACAAGTAGGAAACCATGGTTAGTTTGGGGGGTTTTTCTTCTATTCTCGAGGCCTCACTGTACAGCCCAGGCTGGCTATGAATTCTTGATCCTCCTGCGTTAGCCTCCTGAGTGCTGGGATTACAGGTTATGTGCCACCACATATTTGTAGTTATTTTTAGTAAACACACAGTTATGAATACAGACTTGTTGGCCCCTGGCACCTAAAAGCTCCCAGGAGCTGATAGAGCATGCTTTTTGGAGATCACAATTTTGCTCCTCTGGGATATAGAACCTCCAGCCCCGTTGCAGAGGTCCCTCACGGACCTGACGCAAACCACAAGGTCCTCCCTCCTCCCTACCTAAGCTGACAGTCTGCTAAGCTGTAGGCTGAATGTTTGGTACAAAGGAAAGATGAGATTTGGAGTCAGACCAGTGAGTAGACCTGGATTCAAGAACCTCAGTGCCCACAGTTCTAAGGAAATTTTTTTTTTTTTAAATAACCACATGATTAGAAGCAGCATTTCATTACAGTATTAACATCTTCAATAACAATTTCCAGAGCAAAGATGCATCTCTTTCAAAACTG
>NW_008337140.1:1291297-1294956 GCF_000622305.1 Nannospalax galili | reverse complement strand
CAGTCATACTTGGATCCTTGGCACCTGAGTATGGATATAGAGTCATCAAGTAGATTTCAATGGTAATGTTTTTCACCTCCCCTAATTAACATGAAGCAAATTTTTATGCTTCTTCCTCAAATGTAACTCATTTTTTTAATTTGTTGATGTTTTTTGTGCATGTATTTCATACAGAACATCCCAAACAATCTTATTCATCCATATACCCACATCCCAAATGGCACCCTCCCATAGCCTCCCCCCTCCCCCCAAGATTGGATCTTTGAGCCAGGCATGGTGGCGCACACCTTTAGTCCCAGCACTTGGGAGGCAGAGGCAGGCGGATCTCTGTGAATTCAAGGCCAGCCTGGTCTACATAGTGAGTTCCAGGCCAGCTGGGATTACAGGAAGACCCTGTCTCAAAAAGACCAAAAAAAAATCAATAAATAAAGGAACCCAGATAGGCTCTTTGAACCTTTATTTTCCCATCTGTAAAACGTGGAGAACAATGACAATGACTCCCTCAGAACTAAAGGAATATTTGCTTAGGATTTTCAATGAAATTATGAAATGACCATATTTCATTACCCATGAACAGTGTTAACACAATGTTAAGTAAGGGCAGTGCCCTAGTTTCATTTCTTTTTCAAGACAGGGTCTTGCTGTAATCCCAGCTGGCCTGGAACTTGCTATGTAGACCAGGCTGACCTCAATCTTGCAGAGCTCTACCTGCCTCTGCATCTTGAGTGTTGGACTCAAAGATATGCACACTGTGCCCAACCTGTAACCTGGAATTATAAGCCATATAAACTTTTCCTCCCCTATGTTGCTTTCTGCTATTTTATCACCACAACAGAAATGAAAGCAGGCCAGGTATGCTGTTAAGCCCAGCACTTGAGAGGCAGAAGCAGGCAGATCTTTGGGAGATCAAGGCCAGCCTAGTCTGCATAATAAGTTGCAAGCCAGCCAGAGCTACAGAGAGCCTGTCTCAAAAAAAAAAAAATTCCAGCCAGGTGTGGTGGCACATGCCGTTAATTCCCACACACACACACTCGGGAGGCAGAGGCAGGTGGAGCTCTGTGAGTTCAAGGCCAGCCTGGTCTACCTATGTAATGAATTCCAGGCCTGCTGGGGCTGCAGGAAGACCCTGTCTCGAAAAAAAAAAAAAAAAAAAAAAAAAAAATTCCATGTTACAGTCAAAGCAGGAACTTAAAGCATCACTGCATCATATCCAAAGCCAAGAGCAGAGAGAGAATGAGCAATGGATGAATCCATCCGTGCTTGCTCTCAGCTGGTTTTCTCCTTTTTTTTTTTTTCTCTTTTTCAGACAGGGTCTCCCTGTAGCCCCAACTGGCCTGAAACTATGTAGACCAGGCTGGCCTTGAACTCACAGAGATCCGTCTGCCTCTGCCTCCCAAGTGCAGGGATCAAAGGCATGCGCCACCACGCCTGGCCGTTTTCTCCTCATACTGTTCAGGACTCCCTACCTTGGGCATGGTGCCACCTATAATGGGCTGGGTCTTCCTATATCAATTAACAAGCAAGACAGCCTCCCATAGAGATGCCCACAGGCCAACCTCATCTAGATAATTCCAAATTATGATTCTTCCCAGATAATTGTAGGTTGTGCCAAGTTAACAGTTAAAAGTAACCAGCACAGGCAGGTATGGTATGGGGACTCATGCCTGACATCCCAGCAAGCAGGAAGCTGAGGCAAGAGAACTGCCATGAGTTTGAGGCCAACCAGGGCTATATATTGAGGCTCTGTCCCAACAACAAAATAGCAATGAAAGTAATTTAGGGGCTGGAGAGATGGCTCGGCAGTCAAGAGCACTGTCTATTCTTGCAGAGGACCCAGGTTTAATTCCCAGCACCCACAAAGTGGCTAACAACCATCCATAACTCCAGTTCCAGAGGACTCCAATGCCCTCTTCTGGTATTGCACAACACAGGTACACTTACACACATGTAGGCAATACACTCATACATATAAAAATAATAATTTTTTTTTAAGTAATTCAGACTCTTCTATAGGACAAAGCACACAAACGCTATCTGCAGATGAGCATTGACCAGAGGAATAAGATGCTCAAAAACCTCCGCCAGACAAACTATGATGTCTTTGAGAAGACGTGCAGAGAGCTGGGGATTGAATACACCATTCCTCCTCTGCATTGCCATAGGGTCCATCGCCGCTTCCTGGCCAAGAAGGCTCTGTGCATTCAGGTACAGTCAACATGGCTGCTTTGCTTGCCTTACAGGACTGGGGTGCAGGGAACAGAAGGGAGTGGTCATCTATTTCAGATAGAGGCCTGGAACTGAGCCTCATAGAAGTCCCAGACCACCAACCCCATAGGAACATCTGAGGGATATAGTTCCCACAGACCTGCTCCAAACTTGATGTTTTACATAAAACTACAAAGTCATTTCCTACCCCATTTCAACCACCAGGTTTTCCAGACAGTGCAAAAGCTGAAGAAGCAAAGAAGGGCCTTAAAAGCTGCAGCAGCCACCGCCCAAGAACAAAACAACCAGGGGAGACCAGAGAACCCTTCCGAAGCTCTACCAGAGGGGTCCAAAGAAAGCCAATAAAGTCTCTTTTGTCTTGAAGAATAATAGAAGATGGTGTTCTTTTTAGGTTGAAGAAGAAATTTATATTTCATCAGCTCTCGGATCTCAGAGATGTCTGAAGCAGAGTTCCTGCCCTCACCCCAAAGACCACAGTCATAGAAACAAAGACCTGTCAGGTACTGTGTGTTTCAGGGAGGCGAAGCTGAGCACGCAGCAGCACAGTAGAAAGACGGCTGAGTGGGTGGGAAGGCCAACTGTAGGATCTGCATTCTAGACTGGGCCCTAAAGGATGAGAAGAGGTCACTGGGCAGAGAAGGAGGAATCATATCCAGGCAGAAGGAATTGCAAAGAAGTCTATCAAATACTAGAACGTCAGAGTTAAGGCTTCCGCATACGAACAAACACTCAGTCTATAACCCTGGAAAAAAGACTTTGGGCTTCATTCTGAGGAGGGCAGCCCCACAGAGAGAAAGATATGTTCAAAAAATGTCCCAAGAGCAGCTGGAAGGTTAAATCTGAGACCTGGACCAGAGCAGTTTGGGAATTATTAAGGCAAATGAAGCCTTGGGTATGAAATTGCCCCCAGATGCTGGACTGTGGTATGTTAATGACCATAATTCCCACACTTGGGAGGTGGAGACCAGGGGATAATGCAAGGTCATCCTTGGCTGCATAACTAGTTTGAGGTCAACCTGGGCTACATGAGACCCTGTCTCCAAAAGAGAAGTTGAGGCTGGAGAGATGGCTCAGCAGTTAAGAACACTGGCTGTTCTTGCAGAAGACCCGGGTTCAAATCCCAGCACCCACATTGCAGCTAACAATTGTCCATGACTCCAGTTCCAGGGGATCCAACCGCCTCTTCTGTCCTCTGCAGGCATTGCACAACATGGGTGCAGGCAATACATGCATACACATAAAATTTAAAAAAAAAAAAAAATCGCCGGGCGTGGTGGTATAGGCCTTTAATCCCAGCACTCGGGAGACAGAGGCAGGCGGATCTCTGTAAGTTCAAGGCCAGCCTGGGCTCTATAGTGAATTCTAGGCCAGTCAGTGCTACATAGCGAGACCCTGTGTTAAAAAAAAAAAAAAAATAACCAACCACTCCCCTA
>NW_008337140.1:1254760-1291141 GCF_000622305.1 Nannospalax galili | reverse complement strand
TGAGTTCAAGGCTACCCTGGTCTACATAGTGAGTTCCAGGACAGCTGGGGCTACAGGGAGACCCTGTCTCAAAAAGAAAAAAAAAAAAAATTTAAATTTTTCTTTTAAAAAAAAGTTGGGGCTGGAGAGATGGCTTAGCAGTTAAGAGCACTGACTGCTCTTGCAGAGGACCCAGGTTCGATTCCCAGCACCCATATGGTGGCTGCAAACCGTCCTTAACTCCGGTTCCAGGGGAATCCGGAGCCCTTTTCTGACCCCTGCGGCATCGCACGACATGGGTGCATTCACATACATGCAGGCAATACACTCGTACACATAAAATAAAAATAATAAAATATTTTTTTTAAAAAAAAGTTGCCCTGGAAGGAGTGTGAAAGAAAACTGGCCTATGTCAAGTTGGGAAGGGTGACTCCTGAGGGGCACAGTAACGGTTGGAAGGGAAGGTGGGTGAGCAGAAAGAATAAGAAGTGAGATGGCTGAAGATGAGCTGTTCAGTTATCTGTCATCTCTAGGAACCGAAGGGAAGGCCTTAAAGAAGCAGGCCTTCTGGGGCTACAGATGGCTCAATGGTTAAGAGGACTGGCTGTTCTTGTAGGGAATGGGATTCAAATCCCAGCACCCACATGGCAGCTAAAACCATCCGTAACTCCACTTCCAGGGCATCTGATGGGGGCATTGCACGACATGGATGCACTTACACACATGTAGGCAATACACTCATACACATAAAATATTTTTTAAAAAAGAAGTGAGTCTTTATGAGTAAACACCTACTTAATAGGTCCTGTGCTACAGGGCCAGGTGCCAACCTTTCTGGGGACTAAAGGGGTAAGGACAGAAAGGCACAGACTATGGGATCAGGCCTGCAGGAAGGCACTGTTTGAAGTGCTGCCTTGGGCATTTTATCTTCCGTAAGAGTCAAAGCCACATTTATTCCTCAAGATGGCTGATTGTTATTTCTTTATAGAGAACCGAAGCTCAGAGAGACTATGACAAATTGTCCAAATAAGCGCAGTTCATTGACTCCAAAGCCCGTATGCACAGTTGGGGGCGGGGGGGTCCGCACTGCCAAACTTCCTTGCCTATAGAAGCAGGCAGGTAACAAAATGCACGAAGGCGCAGCGCAAGGTGATGCCACAGATGGAGGGCGTCGCGCTCGAGCGGGTTCCAGACCCGGCGGGAGTGACTGGAAAGCTGGTCACGGCCTTGAGCCTCCACAAACTCAAAGCCAGCGGCGGACCTTGCGCGCCTTCCGCTCCGACCAATCCCCTGAGGCAATCCGTGTCATCCAACCCAATGAGCGCCCACCGTCGGGGCACCTCCCACCAAACCGCTCTCTGATTGGCTCGCCTTTCCGCTTCGCGGCGTTGCCCTAGCAACCAGGCCACAAGACGCAGCAGGGCCTTCTGGCCGCTGAATCCCAAACCCTGGAGCGCTTTACCTGCCCTACGGGCTTCCAGCACCATGTCAGTGCGGACTCTGCCTCTGCTCTTCTTGAACTTGGGTGGGGAGATGCTTTACGTCCTGGACCAGCGGCTGCGGGCCCAGAACATCCCGGGAGACAAGGCCCGCAAAGGTGAGAAGCCCCGGGCCCGCGTAGCCAGACCTGCACCCCCGCAGCGCTGTCCCCCAGCATCGCCATGCCAGCGGCCCCAGCCAGACCCATAGCCTAGTCCCCTCGCTTCAGTCCTGATACCTACTGCCAGATTCGCACCTGGCCGCTCCCTGATGCCCTAACAGCCAGACCAGCCCTCTGCGTATTTCACTCCGACAGCCAGATAGCTTTCTCACAAGGCTCAGAGCCCACGCTGTTGGAGTCAAATTATCCAAAAGAGCCTTTTCCAGAAGAGGAACTTAACACCCGCATTGAACATAAAGTACCTGACCCTCCTACTTCCCCGTCTCTTCGAAAGGAAGAGATGATTTCCCCGTCTCTTGAAAACTAACCCCTTCCAAAAGCAGTTCCCAGCTGCACACCTGGTAATATCCTTTTAGCAAGTACAACCCTCCCTTATCCAGCACGGAACAGGTTCTGATTACCCCCGTCTCTCTGTGTAGTTATCCACCCACATAAGCTAAAGATTAGTCTTGCTCATTTTCAGAAGCCATTTCTAGAAATGGAGGGTCCTCAAATAATATAGATAAGTACAAAAACATAAGCCTTTCCCTTCGAAAGGGTTGAAGGGGGATGCAAATATGGAAATATTACTGGAGAGCTTCTAAAATGCAAAATTACACTATGTGTAATCCCCAGGGAAGCGACCACCCTTTTCCTCCCTTCCCAGCAAACAACTGCCTTCACCAAATTTCCTGATTAAGTATGAACTAGTCTATTTTGAGGTAGAAGAGGAAAACTTGATATAAAGGCAATTGACATGAAAACTGATTAAAACATTTATTTCACTTCCAACAGTTCTCTGTATATTCAATTGAGGTGAAGCTTACATACTCAAATATTAACCATTGTCTGATTGTGACTAAGTTCAGGGAGAGAAGAGAACTCCCCATAGCACTCTCCACTCATTTTGAGCTCTACTGCCAGCAAGCTTTATAAAATGTACATCTGTTACCATCACCCCTTAAAACTTGTAGTTGTCAACTTTCCAGTGCTCTTTGAATGGATGCCAGGTCTTTGTGTAAGATATTTTGGAGCCCTTCCCATTCTGATTTCCCACCACTGCCTGATTTGCACCAAACTGCATGTAGATCTTTAAACCATTTCTCCATGCTTGTCATCCCTGTCCCTCCATCCTTCCCTGCTATCCTGCTCCATTCAGCTGAAGAATTGTCTTTCTTCAATAGGCCACCTCCCATGGGGAAAGAGCCTGCCTGTATTTACAGCACCCCATGCATGTTTCTCTCCATCTTACCACTTGACAGTGTACATGTGTCTCCCCCACTTGACCATCTTACTCCTGTTTGTACTCCAGTATCTAGTACAAAGCCCAGATCATAATCAATCAATGCTCAGTAAAGGTGTGCCTAACAGCTTGGCAGTTTTATATGGCATTATCGTTCCTTCCTCAAGAGGCTTCTGTGTTTCTTGGTGCCTGTGTGATGTGATTTAATTCAGGCGACTGGCCCCAGAGGGGGTAACAGGCTAGATTTCTCTACTGGTAGACTGCATCTAGGAAGACAGTGTAAATTGGCAATTTAAAGTGTACTCTTTGGGCTGGGCATGGTGGCACATGCCTTTAATCCCAGCACTCGGGAGGCAGAGGCAGGCGGATCTCTGTGAGTTTGAGGCCAGCCTGGTCTCATAGCAAATCCAGGCCAGCTGGAGCTTACAGGGAGACCCTATCTCAAAAAGACCAAAAAAAAAAAAAAAAGTGTACTCTTTGGGGTCATCTAAGTCTAGATCCCAATTCCATCTTTGCCATTTAACTCATTGCTAACTTCTATTTCTCTATAGAAGGGTAATAATAATACACACTGGAAAGTGAAGCCGTAAAGACTAAATGAAGATGCATTTGACATGTTTGCACAATTAGTAATAGGTGTTATCTTTCAAGAGGAGATCTGGTTAAGGTTCTGTGAATACTAGGGCTTTGTCTTTAAGAACTGTAGTCCTGCCGGGCGGGCATGGTAGCCCGTGCCTTTAATCCCAGCACTTGGGAGGCAGAGGCAGGTGGATCCCTGTGAGTTCAAGGCCAGCCTGGTCTACATAGTGAGTTACAGGCCAGCTGGGGGTAAAGGGAGACCCTTTCTAAAAAAAAAAAAAAAAAAAAAAAAAAAAAAAAAAGAACTGTAGTCCTGGGCTGGAGGGACGTTCAGCAGTTTAAGAGCACTTTGCTGCTCTTGCAAAGGATCAGAATTTGATTCCCAACACTAACATCAGGCAGCCAAAACTGCCTATAATTCCAACTCCAAGGGATCTGACACCCTCTTCTGGCCCCCCCCCCCTTCAGGGTATCTGTGCTCCTACACATAATTAATGTAAAATAAATTCTTAAAAAGAAAGAAAAACAAGAACTGCAGTCCTTAGGCCAGGCATTTAAGAAACTGAGGCAGGAGAATCACTGCAGGTTCCAGCCCAGCCAGGGCTGCATAGTGAGGCCCTATCTCTAAAATACAATATATGTATTCAAGGAAACCCACAAATTTTCTGAGATAGGGTCTCATGTAGCCTGGCCTCTAATTTCTGATCCTCCTGCTTCTACTTCCCCATTGCTGGGATCACAGTTGTATGCCACCACACCCAGAAAAAAAAAATTTTTTTTTTAAAGCACTATAATCTTGCTGGTTTACCTACATCCAATTTTAGGTAGTTCCAGCCATCTTTAGTCATTCACTTTCTTTGTTTTTATGTATATGAGTGTATTGCCTGCATGTATGTGAGTGCACCCATGTCGTGCAATGCCGTGGAGGTCAGAAGAGGGCTTTGGATCTGGAACTGGAGTTAAGGACAGTTCGTAGCCATCATGTGGGTGCTGGGAATCAAACCTGGGTCCTCTGCAAGAGCAGTCAGTGCTCTTAACCACTGAGCCATCTCTCCAGCCCCTAGTCATTCACTTTCACACACTTAGTTGTTCTATAGTTTTCTAGCAGGCATCATACCATGTGAGATGCTGAGTAGACCCAGGTCTAGCCCTTCTGTACAGTTACTAGAAGCAGAGCTAAATCAGTCCAGTCTAGTAACTGAAACTCAAGACACATCTTCCTAACAACCACCATAAAACAGTTGTTTCATTTTGTTCAAACAGGGCTCACATTATAGCTGTCCTGAAACTCTGTAGTATCAATTGGCCTCAAACTCTGGATCATCCTCTTCCCTCAGCCTCCCAAGTGTTGGGATTACAGGTTTGAGCCACTACTCATGTCTATTGAAACAGTTTTTCAATTGTACCAAAGACTCCATTTAAACATATTAATGCCCACAACTATTCTATCATATAGATAATACTACCCCAAATTTTACAAGATAAACTAAAGCTGCTTTGCCTCGGGTTGCCTCCCTGGTAGAAGGAGTAAGTGATTTGAAAATGCCAGACACAAGACTCCAGAGCTCACATTCCTAACCACCAAGCCCTTAACTGCTGCATTCTGGTGTGATACAGGAACTGTATCAAAATTTTGTGGAGTTTGGTGGGTCAGGAGAGGAGGGTAGGTTTTAAAATACACTTATATGTGTATGTATGAATAATTTATACCCACCGAGTTTCTAAAAAAAATGACAAAGTCAGTGGACTCGGGGCCCCTGCACCGCTCCCCACAGGGTCCTCCCTGCAAAAAATAAAAAACAAAACAAAACAAAAAAAGAAATGACAAAGTCACTGGCCAATGGGAACTTGTAGAAGAAAGAGTAAGAAAGCCAAGTGGTATAGGATTTTTAAAAGCTGAGGAGCACTTGTCTATTTCACTGTTAAAAGTTGATGTGGCTGCAAGGGCAGGAGCCAGATCCACTGTGGTAGATGTCCGTACACAGGCCTGTAAATCTCCAGACATGGTACACTAGTCCTTATGGAAACTTTGAAGGGAAGTCTTATTTCTCTGAGATGTTTTCATTATCTTACACAGCTAATTGGTTTCCTTGAGGCCATCCCTGTTCCCACAAGGCCAGTGGAGACTTTGCAATTTCCCCCCACTATGCAGCTTGAGTTTAGTATTCAACAGAAAGGAAGTGTGCTCTTAATGGGGCAACTTGTGAGTGTTGCATACTAAATGTGTCCCACATTTTAAGCAATAAGGAAAACAATAAAAGCTGCCTTTACCTCACTTCTGTCCTCTTAAAAGCACTCACAAATAAGACCCTGTTATGTTTTGTTTACCTTCCTCATTTTACAAGAAAGGAAACTGAGGGCTGGAGAGATGGCTCAGCTATTAAGAACACTGGTTGTTCTTATAGAAGACCCAGGTTCGAATCCCAGCACCCATATGACAGCTAACAATTGTCCATAACTCCAGTTCCAGGGGTCCAGCAGACTCTTCTGTCCTCTATGGACATTGCACAACATGGGTGCACTTACCTACATGCAGGCAATACACATAAAATAAAAATATAATAATTTTTTTTTAAAAAAAGGAAACTGAGACACCATGAAGTGATTTTTTTTTCCTAAGACACGCAGATTGCATTGTAGTACTTACCAACTAAATAGCAATGAGGCTCTGTTTTGACTTTTCTGGTTCAAATTTAACAGCCAGCCCTGGAACCCTTGGCCTGCCTCTCATGCAAAATATAACTAAAGTAGAATTGTTCCAACAATTCATCTGAGAATAGAAAACAGAGCATGGGGTACCTTGCCTGGCTCCTTAAAGGAAAGGGAGCAGGAGCCTGTGGCACTCTAGAGCCCTCTGCTGGCACCTGGTGTCATCACAGGCTGGAGCCTCCCAGGGCTTCCTGCTTGCCTTTTCCAGTTCCATTTTATCCACAGTGGAGTCACTCACCCACAGAGAAGACGGACCCTTCAGCGCCACTGTTGCCAAACACATCTTCAAGAGGATGAAAATTCCTCTTCTCCAAATTACCACAAGCCTAACTAACACAGAAAAATGGAAGACATGGACGTAGTGCCCAAGAAACCAGTACCTGCTTTAAGAAGGCCAGACCTAGGACTGCTTCTCCATTACACTCTCCAAAAGACTGTGACTCCAACACCACCTCCAGTACTGTAGGGCCTCATGTGGAATAGGCCAGCTTTCTACCACTGAGGTACATCTTTAGCCCTTCTGATTTTGAGATAGCATCTCACTAAGTTGCTTTAAATTCACTCTGGAGGCTCAGGCAGATCTTAAGCTTTTGATCCTCCTGCCTCAGCCTCCTGAGGATTAGTCCTGTGCTAATAGGCCCAGCTATGCCAGTGACTCTCAGGGGAAAAGATGGTGACTTTCCAGGGGAGTCTGACCATGCAGTGGTACTGACTAGTCTCGTAGGAACTGTTTGTGCTGTATATTGAGACTGTGCTAGTGTGTGTTGAAGGCATGTACACACTTTTAAGTGCAACTTCAGAAATCACTCTCAAACAATATAGTGGCAAATGTTTCCCAAAATACCATTAGTTGTGAAATGTTTTCCATATGTATAGAACTCTTTATTGGAAGAGTCAGGTGGATTGAAATTTTCCCCAAAAGTGAAAAAAGAAAGTTTTTCAGGGCTTGGGGTATTGCTCAGCAGTACAGCATTTACCTACTAAAGTGCACAAGGCTCTGGGTTCAATCTCCTGCCCTGAAAAGGGGCTGGAGAGATGACTCAGCAGTTAAGAGAACTGGCTATTCTTGCAGAAGACTCAGGTTCGAATCCCAGCACCCACATGGCAGCTAACAACTGTCCTAACTCAGTCCCAGGGGATCTGACAACCTCTTCTGTCCTCCGTGGGCACTGCATGACACAGGCGCACTTATCTACATGCAGGCAATAGACACACACACATAAAATTTTTAAAAATAATAAATTATTTTAAATATATATTTTAAGAAAAATAATCACATACTGTACACAAATTCCCTTTTTCCTATCTATGCTCCAGGATTATTCTTCCTTTGGGGCTAGTGTTTAAAGCCTGCTTTGAATGCTGTGTGTTCTTGTAGTGTTAGAGAGCATGACTTCTGGAGTCTTCCAAGAGGAACCCCAAGGTGGCTAGTTCCCCTGAGTTTCCTCTTGTCCTAACCTTCTTTATATAGATAATTTGGCTCTTGTCATTATCTAGTCTTTAAAGCTCTTAAATTTCTTTAAAGCTTTCAAATGGCGCATGCATATGAGACATTAAATGAAAGCATGAAACGTTAAGTGTGATAGGCTACATCATTGGAACTGGTGTTTGTAAAGCCTCCATGCAACTAATGTTCTTGCTTCATGAACTGGTGTTTTCTTTTTATATGCTTCATATAGATGAATGGACAGAGGTGGACAGAAAACGAGGTATGCTATTTCTGGGCTGCATGTATTCAGTCTGCATTCACAGGTTCACCCAGTCCATTATCAGTGGGCTTTAAAGCAAGACCACTTTGATATTTCTAGGTAAGAAGCTAGGCATGAGTTTCTCTAGCTGAGACATTGGGTTTACATTTGAATATTTTACTTCAAATGAATAAACACATTGAATAAGATGAAAACTAGGCAGACTCTGACAGAAGGGCTGCCCTGCACTGCACCTAAGAGACTTTTCTCCTTTTTTTTAGTTCTGCCTCTAAGGGATAGTTAGGGCAGAGGCTCCATTCCTGAGCAGATTGTCCTGTTTGGTAGTCCTGAAACACCTTTCCTATACTATCATGTAACCAAAGAATTGTGCTTCAGTATGAATGACCCACCCGAGCTGTTCCCCATAGCACACAGAGGTGTATGTAGAGCATTTGAAGAGGATGGAAGCATGTGGTTGCATGGCTGCCAGGAGTGTGGGCAGAGGCATGGGATCATGCATGCAGTATTGCTGTATCATGCTAAATCTTATTTCCTCCTCACCCACAACTAACTGCAAACCTGGAAAGGTTGAGGCTTGCTCAGAACAAGACCTTAGCTTTCCTCAATCTTTCCATGCCACAGGTGCCTTCCTTTATTTGCCACAGGGCATGGTTTATGCCTCTCATCAGCCATCCTCAATATTTTAAATTCTCTAAACCAAATACATTAGAGATATAGATAATACTTAAAAGAATAATGAAGCTGGGCGTGGTGGCACACACCTTTAATCCCAGCACTCGGGAGGCAGAGGCAGGCAGATCTCTGAGTTCAAGGCCAGCCTGGTCTACATAGTGAGTTCCAGGACAGCTGGGGCTACAGGGAGACCCTGTATCAAAAAGACCAAAAAAAAAGAATAATGAGGGGGCTGGAGAGATGGCTCAGTAGTTAAGAGCACTGACTGCTCTTGCTGATAGCCTGGGTTCAGTTCCCACGTGGCAATTAATAACTGTCCATGAGTTCAGTCCGAGGGATCTGACGCCCTCTTCTGGCCTCCACAGGCATTGCATGCACATGGTATACTTACATACAAGCAGGCATTATACTCATACACATAAAATAAAAATTAATTTCTTAAAAGCATAACGGGGGACTGGAGAATAGCGCAGTGGTTAAGAACACTGACTGTTCTTGCAGAAGGCCTGGGTTCTAATCCCAGCACCCACATGGCAGCTAGCAACTGTCCATAACTCCAGTTCCAGGGGAACCAACAGTCTCTTCTGTCCTCTGCGGGCATTGTACAACACGGGTGCACTTACCTACATGCAGGCAATACATGCATACACATAAAAAAAATAAATATTTTTTAAAAGCATAATGATAGCAAATATTATCAAAGTACATTATGTACATATATGAAAATGTTATAATGAAATCCATTAGTATGTATAATTAATATATGCTAATAAAACATTTTTAATTGGTGCACAGAATGGATGTATATTTTAAATATCTGATGGAAGGCCCACTGAAGGCATTTTGTTATTTCTGATTTTGAATTTATTGCTATAGGTTCATTTTCTTTTATTATTGAAAGAAAGCATTTTAAACATAATTACATAGATTTCACATTATTATGACAGATAATGTTTACAGCCTTGTAAACATTTTCCTAACAGTGCTAGAAATTGACTTGGGATGTAATACAATAGAAAACAGAAACAGTTACAAAAGAAATTTAAGATGAATAATACCAACATAGGGAATGGAGAAGAAGATGGAGACAGAAAAAGATTACTATGGAACAGGATAAGCAGAAAAAAAGGAATGTGTGGAATGTAAATATATGAAATCTGTATAGCAGAAATGAATCCAGATAAGATATATGATGTATTAGTAGGTTCACAGTGGTACTTGAATAAACTAGTTCACCATTCTGGATTTAAAAAATAGCAAAGCATCCTGGGTGTGGTGGCGCATGCCTTTAGTCCCAGCACTGGGGAGGCAGAGGCAGGTGGATCTCTGTGAGTTCAAGGCCAGCCTGGTCTACATAGCAAGTTCTAAGACACCTGGGGCTACAGGGAGACCCTATGTCAAAAAGACCCCCCCCAAAAAAAATAGCAAAGTACACCTTTAATCCCACCATGAGGAGGCAGAGACAGGAGGATCTCTGTGAGTTCCAGGCCAGCCTGATTTACATAGTGAGTTCCAGGTCAGCCAGGGCTCAAAAAAAAAAAAAAAAAAATTGATTTGATGACTTAGTGGGTAAAGGCACTTTATACTTACCTTCACTGTCTGGGACCCACATGGTGGAAGGAAAAAACTGCGTGCATGCACACACACGCACACACGTGCACACACTAAATAAATAGGCTGGTCACACAGGCCTTTAATTCCAGCACTTGAGAGGCAGAAGGAAGTAGATCTCTGTGAGTTCAAAGCCAACCTAGTCTAAATAGTTCTAGGTCAGCCAGGGCTACAAAGTGAGACTTTGTCTCAAATAACACATAAGCCAGGCGTGGTTGCACACACCTTTAATCCTAGTACTTGGGAGGCAGAGGCAGGCAGATCTTTTCGATAGTGCGATCCAGGACATCTGGGGCTACAGGGCGACCCTGTCTCAAAAAGACTAATAATAATAATAATAATAAATAAATAAATAAATAAATAACACATAAATATGTAATAAAATTTTTAAATAGTGGAATAAAGCAAAACCTTTTCTAATTTCAGCTCCACTACCAGTGTTTTGACCTTGGATTTGAAACTCTGTTGGACTCGGTTGTCCCTCTTCAATAGAATGGGGATATTTTAGTTGCCTTGGAATTTAAATTAGGCACTGCTTATAAAGCTCTAAGCCTAGTACCTGGAACAGGGTAGGAGTCAAACCATGGTAACTATCCAGAATATTTCATACATTCTCTCTTTAACCTTAACTCCACATTGTATATTTCTATAAACAAGTGATTTTGGAGCAGAGGTAATTGGTAAAAACTGAATTGCTTTCATCAAGATAATTATTTCATCAGACTGTGTTCAGAGAGAAGCCCAACTAAAGTGCTTGATTCGCTTTTATTATACTTCACAATCATTTTTTGACACATCTCTTGAGCAATTTTTGGCCCATCCTTTGATGCCTGGCAGAATTTCAGGTGTGAAGTGTGGATCTTGAGGGCTTTTCATGTACATAATTAAATCGCTGGAGCTTATTTTAACCTAACTGTTCAAAAATAATCATCAGAAACCAACTTCATCATCTCATCTATCTAAGCCCCAAACTAGGAGCCTCATTCAGAGTGCAGTCATAAACCCTTCTGATGACCTTGTACAAAGTACTTACTCTCTCCCTGATGAAATTTGGCTCCTAGCACATTCTGCCTGAAAAGTATGCAAAGCTCATTTGAGTACCAAAAACAAACGCCAAGATATGACTGTGGCCCTGGCAGGAAAGGAGATACTCTCTTTTGGGGGGGGCGGGGGGGGAAGACAGGGTCTCCCTTTAGCCCCAGCTGTCCTGGAACTCACTGTATAGACCAGGCTGGCCTCAATCCCACAAAAATCTGCCTGCCTCTGCCCCCCAAGTGCTGAGATTAAAGGCATGGCTATTGAAACAATGGACCCAAAGAATTCAAATTTGCCCCTGAGTACCATGATGGCCAAAGGGAAAGGCCCTGGCATCAGCTAAAGGAGGGACTTGCCTTGTAGGAAGAGATTTCACGAAGTTCTGACAACTTAATTTCACAGCTAAATTAATGTATGTGTATTTCCTGGCTTTTGTTTCATCTTTTCTATAAAATGGTAGCTCTGATGGAGCACAGGTAAGAGAAGGTGGTCTTTCCATCCCTGATCTGGGCAAACTATAAATAAATTCATTTTCTTTTATGAGTTTCAGTTTCCTCATGGTTTTAAATATAGGAGAATCTAAGTGCTTGGTAGCAAAGGCAGATTAAGTGTCTGTCTGAAACTACCGCTCAGGTGTGAACAAGATGCATTCTGTATCTCTAGGGCATTATCTCCTTCCTGTGTGACCCTGTGCTGTTTACCTCAGTGTTTTGTGCAGGGCAAGCCTGCCAGGCCAAGTGTTCTAAAGAGGAAATTTTGAGAGGAAAATGTGTTAATATGTATCTCTACACTGTTTCCAAAAAATGAATTATGACTGGGATCCCCAAATGCCAGGGTCCAGCCACAAAACTTCAAAGTCTTCTTTGGGAATGGGCCCAGCTGCCCTCTGGTCTCAGCAAGTGAGCATTGTGTGGGTCTGCTGCGGGAGCTAGGGTGATAAATGGCTGCTTCACCTCCCTAGGGGGAAAGACCACATTTTGTTTTTTGCTTTGCCAAAGTAGCTAATGATCACCTTGGGGGTTTGTCTCTTTTAGAACTGAGTTATTTGGGACTAAACTCTTTTCCTAGATTCTGACTGAGTTCAAAGGCCCTAGGGCAGTGACTTAGCTCTATGCTTTATCCAATCACAGCTGATAAGGAATGCTTCAAGTTGAGTTCTTCCTCCCTGGCCTGCAGGAATCTGTGGTGCTCCTCCATGGCCTCTTTCAACCTGTAGGAAGCTCTTCCTTTTCTTTTCTCTGAGGACCTCTGTGACTTTTCAGTTGTATCTGTTGCCTTGCAAATTCTGCATCTTAAATATAGACTGTAGTAAGAAAAAAGTTAGCAAACTCAATTTATTGCTTGCTTCTGTCAAAGAAAAAAGGAAAAAAATCAGGCCTGAAGCAAACCCAGAAAGATTCCTATGTCTCCAAGCTGTCCCTGTAGGAGAGTTAGCTGGCTGTGCTGGGTAGAAGTCCTCAGCTGTGAGGGCTGCCTGTGCTGGCTGTGGGCTTTCTAACTCTCTGAGTAACAGGATGGAATTTAAAGTAAAATCCAAAGGTCAAGTATGAGTTCTACAATCCTATAAGGAATCAGTTCTTTGTGTCAGTATGGGAGGAAGATGTGTCCCTCCCCCTTCTCTCTCTAAAGCAGTTCCACTTAAGATTCAAGTACTAACTGGGTATCTTCCCAGCACTGTGGTGGTAGAGGCAGGAAGAGCAGTTTAAGGCCATTCTTAGGTAGAGGCCTTAGTTCCAAATCAGACTTAAAAAAAGAAAAAGAAGGGTTGGGCATGGTGGCACACACCTTTAATCCCAGCACTTAGGAGGCAGAGGCTGGTGGATCTTTGTGAGTTCAAGGCCAGTTTGGTCTACATAGCAAGTTCCAGGTCAACTGGGGCTACAGGGAGACAGTGTCACAAAAAAAACAAAAAAAAAAGAAAAAGATTTTAAGTACAACCAGCTAGCTCTTAGCTTCCCTTTCCTCAACAAAATGCTTTAAAAAAAAAAAAAAAAAAAAAAAAGGTTGGCCTGAGCCTTCAGGGTACTTAGCGCAATTACTTACAAGTAGCAAGTATCTAAAATAATAATATTCCTGCTCTTTGTTACTTTAATTCTTTACAAACATATGGTCACAACCAGTCACCTAGCATGTCCTTTATGCTCAGCAAAAAAAGAAGAGTTTATATCTTTCAGAAATAAGCACTCATATTAAAGAATTCATTTTTAGCTGGGTGTGGTGGCGCATGCCTTTGATTTCAGCATTCTGTCTCTGTGAGATCCAGGCCAGCCTGGTCTACCTAGTTCCAGGCCAGCTGGGGCTACAGGGAGACCTGTCTCAAAAACCATAACAAACAAACAAAAAGAATTCATGTTAAGGGCTGGAGAATGGTTCAGCACTTAAGAGCATGTCCTACAGAGGACTTAGGTTGAGTTCCCAAGCAACTCACTACCACCTATAACTCCATCTCCAGGAGATCTGATACCCTCTTCTGGCTCCATGGGTACCTGCACTCATGTGGACATATACCCAAAGATATAATATCCATAATTAAAAAGAAAAGAATTGATTTTATATAATTATTATAAGTAACCCAGTTTTCTGTCAAATTTTAATTACTGTGAATACATGCTCTTGACAGCCACATTCTCTTATCTTTAGGCTAGAAAAACTGCCTTAATAATAATCTGGACCAGCAAGATGGCTCAGTAGGTAAAGGCACTTGTCAAACAAACTTGACAACCTGAGCTCAATCCCCAGAACTCAACCCAAGTAAACATGGAAGGAGAGAACTGAATCTGCAAAGTTGTCCTCTGGCCTCCACATGTGCACCATGGCATTCTTACACCCCTCCCCAGCACCACATGCATCATATACACAAACACACCCACAATAACAATATAAAAAGCTCTTAAAGAATAATCTATGTGGGGCTGGAGAGCTGGCTCAGCAGTTAAGAACACTGACTGTTCTTACAGAAGACCCAGGTTTGAATAGCAGCACCCACATGGCAGCTAACAGCTGTCCAAAATTCCAGTTCCAAGGGATCTGACAGCCTCTTCTGTCCTCCGCGGGCATTGCATGACATGGGTGCTCTTACCTACATGCAGGCATAACACTCATACACATAAAATTTTTTTTTATATTTTTTAAAAGAATAATTTATGCTTAACTATACCTGGACCTGTTTTCCTGGCCCCTCATTGAGTACTACAGAATATCTATATGAATAAAGATCTGTGATCATAGGCATGTTGGTTTGCACACTCCTTTTATTCTCACCATGTGGAAATTTTAATTTAAACAACAGGATGAGATATATTACTATAGTATAAAATCAATATCATAGATCAAATATAGAAATTAAAGCATCCTGCTGGGCATGGTGGCACATACCTTTAATCCTATCACTCAGGAGGCAGAGGCAGGCAGGTCTTTGTGAGTTCAAGGCCAGCCTGGTTTACATAGTGAGTTCCAGGACAGCTGGGGCTACAGGGAGACCTTGTCTCAAAAAAGACAAAATAAATAAATAAATTAATTAATTAATTAATTAATTAAAAGAAATTAAGGCATCCTAAAATGGAGTTGTCTGAAATACTTGTAAAAATACTAAAAATGCTTAATCTCTAGCCAATGGGTAGCTGTATATATTTTCATGAAATATTTTTTACGAAAAGTAAATCATTTTTTTTGTCCTACATTTGTGAAATTCAATTTTAAGAAATTGTTTAGATTTGCCTTTAAAAAAGAATACACACACCGGGCATGGTGGTGCATGCCCTTAATCCTAGCACTCAGGAGTCAGAGACAGGCAGATCTCTGTGAGTTCAAGGCCAACCTGGTCTACATAGTGAGTTCCAGGACAGCTGGGGCTACAGGGAGACCCTGTCTCAAACAAACAAACAAAAAAAAAAGACAAAAAAAATAAATAAAACATAATTAAACACACACACACACACACACACACACACACACACAAGCTAGGTGTGGTGGTGCACGCGTGTAGTCCCAGGCAGAGGCAGGCAGAGCTCTGTGAGTTGGAGGCAAACCTGGTCTCCATAGAAAATCCAGGCCAGCTGCACCTACAGGAAGACCCTGCTTCAAAATAAAACAAACAAAAAAACCACACACACATATTATATACACACTAATAATAAATAAAATAAAATTTTTGAGAAGCTCAGTGAGATGGCTCAGCAAATAAAGTGCTTGCCATGCAACCTGACTACCTGAGTTCCATCCTCAGGACCCTTGTAAAGGTGGAAGGAAAGAAACTCCACTAAGTTGTCCTCTCACCTCCATGGCACCTACGCACCCACAGACACATCATACATACTCTGCACCCATACTAAGTCCATTTTTAATTTTTTTATTATTTTTATTTTATGTGTGTGGGTGTATTGCCTGAATGTAGGTAAGTGCACCTGTGTTGTGCAATGCCCGCGAAGGTCAGAAGAGGCTGTCGGATCCCCTGGGACTGGAGTTACAGACAGTTGTTAGCTGCCATGTGGGTGCTGGGATTCAAACCCGGGTCTTCTGCAAGAACAACTAGTGTTCTTAACCTATGAGCCATCTCTCCAGCCCCCATTTTTAATTTTTAAAAGAATATGTTTGCTGTTTCTCATTTTAAGGAAGTGCTCTAACTGAAAATGTTTATAGCAATCTTTTTTAAGAAATATTTTATCATCAAGGTAGATAATGTTCATAAAAGCAGTATCTGATCTCAGGAGCACAACCTTCTTGGATATGTCCTCATGGACATTTGCCCTGAAAGCTTGTCACAGAGATCTCCTGGTCCTACCAGACACCTGGACTTCTCTCCAAGGAGTTGATTTCACCATGCACCTGTGTCTCAGCTCTGCATAGCGCTCCAGTCCATTTCCAGACAGCACTTCTGAATAAGGCCTCTTCCAGGACCTTCCTTGCTCAACTGGATTCTCTCTTGTCTCTACAGTTCTGAATGACATCATTTCAACCATGTTCAATAGAAAGTTTATGGAGGAGCTGTTCAAACCCCAAGAGCTCTACTCCAAGAAGGCCCTGAGGACTGTGTACGACCGCCTGGCTCATGCTTCCATTATGCGGCTAAACCAGGCCAGCATGGATAAGGTGAGCAGACAGCTTCTTAGTCAGCTCAGCTGCTGCCCTAGTGCCCTTCATGGATTGTCCTTGTCTGGGGTCAGATAAGATGCCACATGCAGTGGTGCCTTGCAAGAAGCAAGTACTTGTAAATGTGAGCAGTAATTGTCCCGTTGGGAAGGATCTCAGAAGGCTTCCTCACCAACCCCCTGTTGCTTATGTCATTTCACCTGCCTGAAGAGAGTCCTGTTTTTCATGCCCATATTTATAGGTATGAACATAAGCCACCCAGTTCAAGTGCTCAGCCCCACAAGCTTTACATCTAGGAGGAAGAAAGAGAGGAGAAGAGGGGGCAGTCAGGAGTGTAGATATGATTGAAGCATGATGTGCATGTATGTAGATGTCACATTGAGGCCCATTAATATGTACAGTGAATATACTTTAATAATTAAAATGCTTGAAAAGAAAAGTTCTCTAATTTGGGCTGGAGAGATGGCTCAGCGGTTAAGAGCCCTTGCTGCTCTTGCAGAGGACCCGGGTTCATTTCCTAGCACCCACATGGAGGCTAACAACAACCAGGTAACTCCAGTTCCAGGGGAATCCGATGTCCTCTTCTGATCTCTACAGGCATTCCACAAGATAGGTGCACTTACATACATACAGGCAATACACTCATACACATAAAATTAAAATAATAAATAAAATATAAATAAAAAGAAAAGAAAAAAGTTCTAATGTAATAAATCTCAGCTCTACAGTGAGGGAGGAAGCCAAATTTTGGGTTTTTTGGTGGTTTCTTTTTTTTTTAAGAAAATTTTAAAATGTTCAATCTTGGAGCTGGAGAGATAGATGACTACAGTATTTAAGACAGTTTCCTGGGGCTGGAGAGATGGCTCAGCGGTTAAGAACACTGTCTGTTCTTGCAGAAGACCCAGGTTTGAATCCCAGCACCCACGTGGCAGCTAACAACTGTCCATAACTCCAGTTCCAGGGGATCCGACAGCCTCTTCTGTCCTCCGAGGGCATTGCACAACACAGGTGCACTTACCTACATACAGGCAATACATGCGTACACATAAAAATATAATAAAATTGGGGCTGGAGAGATGGCTCACCGGTTAAGAGCACTGACTGCTCTTGCACAGGACCCGGGTTCAATTCCCAGCACCCACATGGCGACTACAAACCATCCTTAACTCCAGTTCCAGGGGAATCCGAAGCCCTCTTCTGACTCCACGGCATTGCACAACATGGGTGCACTCGCATACATGATGCAGGCGATACACTCATACACATAAAATAAAAATAATAAAATATTAAAAAAAAATAAGGCCAGGCGTGGTGGCACACACCTTTAATCCCAGCGCTTGGGAGGCAGAGGCAGGCGGATCTTTGTGAGTTCGAGGCCAGCCTGGTCTACATAGTGAATTCCAGGACAGCTGGGGCTACAGGGAGACTCTGTCTCAAAAAGACAAAAGTTAAGTAATTGATTCTCTTCCTGGGCGGTTGTGATTTATCCCCTCCCCTGCCATTAAATCTTACTTATATATGCCCAAAATTTACTCTCCCCTCAAAAACCCAAACAAAAGAAATTCCATTCTTAATAGTGAAATTAATCTTATCTATTAAGAAAGCAAACTGGGCGTGGTGGCACATGCCTTTAATCCCAGCACTCAGGAGGCAGAAGCAGGTTAGAGCTGCATGAGATCAGAGACAGTTGGGGCTACAGGGAGACCCTGTCTCAAAAAGACAAAGAGAGAGAGAGAGAGAGAGAGAGAGAGAGAGAGAGAGAGAGAGAGAGAGTTTTCTGCTCTTCCAGAGGACTCGAGTTCAGTTCCCAGCACCCACAACTGCGTGCTGTAACTTCAACTCCAGGGGATCCGACACCTTCTTCTCTGAGGACACTCGGCATACATCCACATAGACAAACATGCCACAACACACATACACATTTTTTGAAAACTTTTAAAAAATATTAATTATTGCTAGGCATGGTGGCACATACCTTTAATCCCAACAGTTGGGAACTTGGGAGGCAGAGGCAGGCGGATCTCTGTGAGATCATGGCCAGTCTGGTCTATATAACGAGTTCCAGGTCAGCCAAGGCTGCATAGTGAAACCCTGTCAAAAAAAAAATAAAGACTGAATAGTACAAGACAGACAAATCTGTTCAGAAGAATGCTGAATAATTTATGTAGCCATCTGCCCTCCAGAATCCTGACGATGGGCATGGCAGGCAGCCTCCTCACAAAAGCATGGCATGGGAACAAGGGAGGAGACAGTTCCGTTCACACTCAGAAACTTCACGGCCTTTCTCAGCAGGTGGTGGGGCTTCCTAGCATAGTAAAGGGTGCACTGACAATATGTTCCCTTCACCGTATGAGGAAAATAGCACATCACCTCTGTGGTCTTCCACCATCAAAGTCCATAGTCCCAGCCTCACCATGAGAAAAACAGACATGTAGCATTGCCATGCTGCAGAATGCATACCTGAGCAGCAATGTTCAAAATCATCAAGGTGGGGCTGGAAAGATGGCTGGGAGGCTAAAAGCCTTTGCTGCTATTTGAGAGGACTGAGCTCAGGTTCCAGTACCCATGTTGGGTGGCTGGGCGGTTTACAACCATCTGTGATTCCAGGTCCAGGAGATCTGACACCTTCTGGCTTTTACTGGTGCGCGTGCACACACACAAACACACACACATATACACTAAAAGAAGAGGAAGAGGAGGGAGGAGGAAGAGAAGAGAGGAGGAGGAAGAGGAGGAGGAGAAGGAGAAGAAGAACAATAACAACAGGGAAAAACAAAACTAATGAATCTAATGAGAATTTAGATGGTCTCATGTCGCCCGGGGTGACCTCCAATACCTTAGAGTAATAATTCCTTTTCAAATTCTCCATTGTGTGAACCTTTTATTGATATTTTATTTATTATGTGTATAAGTGTATTGCCTGCATGTATGTGAGTGCACCCGTGTCTTGCATTGCCATGGAGGTCAGAAGAGGGCTTTGGATTCCCCTGGAACTGGAGTTAAGGAAGGTTTGTAGCCACCATGTGGGTGCTGGGAATCAAACCCAGGTCCTCTGCAAGAGCAGTCAGTGCTCTTAACTGCTGAGCCATCTCTCCAGCCCTGTGTGAACCTTTTTTAAGTCATGAGGACTGACATAGGTAATAAACATACAAATTAACATTGCTTGTCACTGGTGCTAGAAAACTCAGAGAGACATGACTTAAACTGCTCCCTGACCTTTGGAAAATTACTTCTCAGCCCTGAGTCCATCTTCTCACTAACACTAGCCTGCCCCTCTTCTGCTTGGCATTGTGGCCACCGTCACACCTCTCATGAAGCCCCAGATCATCAGAAAGAGAGCCAAGAAGTTCGGCTGGTGTCACTCAGCACAATATGTAAAAAATCAAGCCTCGCTGGTGGAAACCCAGAGATGCTGACAAGATGGGAAAAAGGCTGAAGGTCCAGATCTTTTTGTCCTTCTTAGTTTGTTTGTTGTTTTGGCTTTATTGTGTGTATGTGGTATTAGGGATTGAATCCAGAACCTAGGCAAGTGCTCTACCACTGAGCTCCATCCCAGCCCAAAGATCCAGGTCTTGGTGCCCAACATTGGTTACACCAAGAAAAGAAAGCAGAAGCACTTGCTGCTTGGGCTGTTCCAGAAGGCTGTGAGTGTCAAGGAGCCAGAAGGGTTGCTAGTGCCAGCAAATGTTCCATGCTATGACTACTCACAGTGTTTCCTCTAAGCACTGCAAGACCAGCCCAGCTGGCCATTGTGTCATGAATTCCAGCTGTGAAGCAAAGAAAATGAAAGAATGTGCACTACTGGGGGAGAAAAACAACCACTGCATTTAAAAATGGAGTTAGGAAGCCAGGCGTGATGACACACACCTGTAATCCTAGAAGTTCAAGGTGATTCTCACCTACATAGTAAGTTTGAGGTAAACCTAGAATACATGAGTTCCTGTCTCACAAACCACATTAATCAATTAATTAAAAATAAACTAGGTGTGATAATACATACATTTAATCCTAGCCCTCGGGAAGCAGAGGCAGGTGGATATCTGTGAGTTTGAGGCTAGCCTGGTCTACACTGCTAGTTCCAGGCCAGCCAGTGCTGCATAGTGAAACCCTGTCTCAAATAGAGCAGAGGAGGGCTTCCAGGGCCTAGAGAGATGGCTCAGTGGTTAAGAACACTGGCTGCTCTTGCAGGGGACCTGGGTTTGGTTCTCAGTGCCACATACTGGCTAAAAACGGTCTGCTCTAGTTCCAGGTGATCTGATACCCTTTCCTGGCCTCTGAGGGCATTGTATGACATGGATTAACTTACATACATGCAGGCAAAACACTTATACACATACAATTTTTTAAAATTTTAAAAATAAAATAGAAATGGTGATAGGGCTGGGGACATAGCTTAGTTGGTAGAGTGTTTGCCTAGCATGCACAAGACGCTGGGTTCCATTCCCAGCAACATAAAAAAGAAAAAAAACAAAGGAAAAAAACATAGCCAGGATCATATAGAAAGTAAATAGCAAAGAAGTACTTGAATCCAGACTCCAGATCCCTACAAAGTCCAGTGCCCAGTTCAGGACTCACAGCTGCCAATATGTGTCCCATCAGGTGACTAGACACCCTGGTGTCCCCAGGGATGTCCTGTTTTCCTGGTTTAGTTGCTAGCATTACCCCTCTACTTTCAAAAGTGTCCTAACTTGATTGATAACCCATATAGTCACCTGACCTGTGTGGTAATTCCACAGCTGGCTTTTCAGTAACTGCTTCCCTGCTGGGGGCTCTGATCTGCTTTTTATATCCCATATATTTTGTGTGTGGGTTGACAGCTCTATGACCTGATGACCATGGCTTTCAAATATCAAGTACTGCTGTGTCCACGCCCAAAGGATGTGCTGCTGGTCACTTTCAACCATTTAGATGCCATCAAAGAATTCATCCAAGACTCCCCGACCATCCTGCATCAAGTGGATGAGACCTTCCGGCAGCTGATAGAAGTAAGCATGTTACCATCCTGTCACCTCTCCACCCCAATCCTTATTCTCATTCTGCTGTAAGAACAGGCAGATTCTATTATTGCAACTATAGGGTCAAAACCTGCCACTCTCCCTGGATTCTAAAATCCTACAGGTACATTTTGTTAATACCATGGGGATTATCATCTTATGCCCTCTGCTGTGGCCTTTGTAATTGAGAGAACAGTGATAAAGAGCACAGCCATTTTCTACTGACTGGTGTTGGAAGTGGGTGTCTGCTAAATCATGGGGAGCAGACTTTCCAGGCCTATAGAAAATCTGCATAGCAATGTCTGTCCCACTGAGGATCCGCTGGGGAGGGAGGATGCTGATGATCCTGCTACCAAGGTCCCTGCTTATCTGACTCCCGCTCCTGAGTGCCCGACCCCCACCTGTCCCCACTTTTCCATCCCTGGTGGAAAGTGAAGTGCTGCTCCTCTGCTTTGCCTTGACAGATATATGGGAGTCTCTCTGCCGGGGAGTTCCAGCTGATCCGGCAGACTCTGCTCATCTTCTTCCAAGACCTACACATCCGAGTAAGTGCCTGGGACCCCCGTGACTGCTGCCCTGGCCACCTGCCAGTCATCAGGGCAGGCCAGGGCCAGGATTTTTCCCAGCTAGTGATGCCATTCATACTTTGACTCTTTGATGAGAAGCATTCTGGTAACAGAGCTTAACAGTTTTTAGTGAACCACAGAAACAACACTATCATTCTTTCCCAGCTACATTGAGCTTCTTTGAAACATGGGTCTGTCTCTTGCTTCTACAGATGAACTATGCTGTCCAGGTGCTAGCCCAATCTCAATTCCAACCTTCTCTTGAGCTTACAATCTTTGATGTCCTCGCATCACACCCTCCTGTTCCATGAAATGCTCCTTTTTCTGGGCTTTCCCACTCCTTCCCATTCTGGCCTTCTCTTAATTTTCTCTCTACTCATCTCCACACCTTCCTTCCCCTTGGCTCTGGAGGAATCTCTTTCCTCTTTGCTTTAGCCACCAACTCCTTTGCCTGTGACACCTGAATCTAACCTGTCCCCTACCCCAATCCTCCTCCAGAAGCACACTACCACTGAGCCATATCTCAGCCCAGCAGTGGTTACACGGACAGCAAAAAAAGAAAGCACTTGATGCTCAGGGTCTTCCAGGAGCCCCAGGGCCACAGTGTCAAGGAGCTATAAACCCATAGCTTCACCTGCTTGCTGAAACTCCACTGAGCCTAAACTCCATGCCTGCAACTAAACGATTGTCTGCAAGTCAAGTGTTGCCAGACTTCTGGCTTCTGTTGTGGGAACTACCTTTCCACCACTTGCTTAGCTCAGAGCCAGTATCACCTTTGATTCTCCCCCTGCCCCTCCATATCTTAATGGTGCTTCGGTGCTTCATGCATAGTGTCTGCCCCTCTTACAGCCTCCTCTCCATTGATAGTTTAGCATGGATTCAGATACTTTTTTTTTTTCAGTTCCAGGGATTAAGCCCAGGTCCTTGTGTATGCTAGGCAAGTGCCCTGCCATTGAACTACATCCCTAGCCTGGGTTTATTTCTTGCTGATGGTGGCCCCCCCGTCCCCTCAGAGTGGCCCTTTCTTCTCCTACCATGCCTACTATAGACAAGTCTGTACCCTAACTTTATTTTTTTTATATTTATTTGTTTATTTTGCATGAGTGTTTGCCTACATGTATGTAGCACCACATGCATACAATGCCTGTGGAGGCCAGAAGAAGGCATCAGATCAGGAGTTAAGGATGGTTATTAGCCGCCATGTAGCTGCTGAGAATTGAACCCCAGTCCTCTGTGAAAGTAGCCAGTGCTTTTAACCATCTCTCTAGCCCCTGTCCCCTAACTTTCAAACACACATTTCTAAACTAAACTGGGGCTGTCTCTCCCAGATGGGACTTAGTTCCTTCCCATAACTGAGCAAACTAAGATGGGAAAGAAGGCAAGCCAGCTGTAGACTACAGAACCAGCTCTACCACCAGCTCTGCTACCTGGAGCAAATCAGTCGCTGCCTTGGTTCCCTCACCTGAAAAACAGAAATGACAATGCCCAATTTAGAGTTTGCTGGAGGATCAGATGAAGAAACATAGATAATACATGTGCATTTGCTTGTCTGTATGTAGTATAGACCACTTACAGAAAGGATATGCAAGACTCTGGTCACAGTGGTGCCTCCTGGAATGGGGAGCTATGTGGAAGAAAAGGGGTGCAGGACACACACCTTCTGTACCTTTGGAACCTCACACCTGTATGGGCATGACATACTCACTCATGAAAACCAAAATAAGAGGAGAAGGAGTGTATTTAGTGCCTGAATGGATTTCCCTTCCATGGTCCAAGAACAACAAATAGATTTGAACTCTAATGCTAACTTTATTTTTAACCCTAATGAATAATTATATTGTGTTTGCTATGGAAAGAGCAAGAACAATATGAATATAAATTAAAATCTCTAATAGTCATGGATGAAAATATAAAAATATTGAAGTGCAAACAAGATTAAGTTTTGCAACAAATTAAAATCAATTTGAATATACTGAAAATTGCACTTAGTGGTTATCAAAACCATGCATATTTGGACATACTTTATGGATTGCAGTAGTATAAACAGCCATATTGATTTCTCAGTTGTGACGAGATAAAATTTATTGTAATGAAAAGACATGCCTAATCATAATTATATTTTGAAATCACTAAAATATATTAAGCCACAAAATACTTTGGGCTTCAGTTGCTAAATGGGTAGACAAGGAAACATCCAAATGTTTTTCAAGAGAATAGGAATCATAGCCAGGCATCGTGGCATGCACTGGTAATCCTGATACTTGGGAGGTGGGAGCAGAGAGAACAGGAGTTCAGGATCATCCTTAGCTGTGTGTAGAGTTCAAGGCCAGCCTGGGCTATGGGAGACCCTGTCAGAGAAAAAGAGGGAGTTAGGGGGAAGGAATCACACAGTTTGGCAATATTCTACCACTAATCAGGAACATCTGGGCTGGCTTTCCATATCTGGTCTTAAATGGTATTTCTGCTCAGCTGCAATTTGTGATTGCCTATACAGATTTTCTGTTTTCAAAATAGTCTTCATAGTTTTTAGATTTGTTAGCAAAATGAACTAAATCAAGAAAACACAGCTCTGCTCTAATAACTCCATGCTTGTTTCACCAAAGCAAATACAAAACTTCGTGCCCAGTACCCAAGCTTTCCATTACATCACCAAACTACATTAAGCATCGTGCCTGTGGCCAAGGCCCTGACCTGTGTACAAGGGCCTGGACAGAGACTGCAGCAAGACTACTTCCATCTACTTAGTTACAGCTGTCCCAACCCCACCATCTCTTTCAGCCCTCAGGAGGCCTTCCTGAGCATCTCCTAAGGGCCTAGCCTCTTCAGCCCTCACTTCACCCTGACCTGTGCCCTCACCCCCATCCTTATACCCTTCCATCATTGGCTTCCCTCCTGTTCTTCCTGTCATTTCCATTGCTGGAAGCATCATTCCATCTTAGCCTCTCTACAGAATGTTCCCTTACCTTCACTCCCTTATTCTGCCAGGAAGATTTCCACCGTAGAAAATTTAGTCTAGCAAATATTTATTGACTGCCTCCTGAATGCCAGGCACTGTTGTGAGTGTTTGAGATACGTAAATGAATAAGAGCAAGCCCCAGAGTTGAAGAGGTTCTTAGTAGGAAAAGCCAGAACAAATACATCATGTTCTTGTACTGAGGACTTTTGGAAAAGGACTTTGGCTTAAAATTATGAAGGTCAGGGGCTAGGGAGATGGCTCATAAAAAGATGACTGCTTTTGCAGAGACCAGGAATCTGACACCCTCTTCTGTCCTTAATGGGCATTGCATGACACAGGTATACTTACATACATGTAGGCAATACACTCATACACATAAATTAAAAATTAATTAGTTGGGCTGAAGAGATGACTCAGCAGTTAAGAGCACTGACTGCTCTTGCAGAGGACCAGGGTTCAATTCCCAGCACCCACATGGCAGCTAGCTACGAACTGTCCTTAACTCCAGTTCCAGGGGAATCCGAAGCCCTCCTCTGACCTCTGCGGCATCACACGACATGGGTGCACTCACATACATGCAGGAAATACACTCATACGCAATCAATCAATCAATCAATAAAATATTAAAAATTAATTAGCTGGGTGTGGTGGTGCATGCCTTTAATCCCTGCATTCGGGAGGCGGAGGCAGAGGCAGGCAGATGTCTGTGAGTTCAAGGGCAGCCTGGTCTACATAGTGAGTTCCAGGACAGCTGGGGCTACCGGGAGACCCTGTCTTCAAAATTTTTTAGATTAATTAATTAATTTTTTTTTTAATTATAAAGGGAAGCAGCATGGGTTCTTGCATCAGATTAGCCCTGTGCAATAAAACTCCTGTCAGGATGGGAATGTTCTGTACCTGTGCCAACCTCTGTGATAGCCACTTAACTACATGTAGCTATTGAATACTTGGAATATGTGACTGATAGACAATGTTAAATTTTATTTAAACTTAAATAGTCGCACTAGACTAGTCATTTCTGCTTTGAGCAGCACATCCGTGTGTGTGTGTGTGTGTGTGTGTGTGTGTGTGTGTGTGTGTGTGTATGGTGTCTGTCTCTGTGTCTCTGTGACTGTCTAGGGTTTGAACCTTATGCATGCTAAATCCCCAGCTTGTTGTGCAGCACATCTTTGAATGACAGTCAAGGACAGCCCTTCTGAGAGTATGACTAATGAAGAAGTCAGAGAGGAGTGTCTAAGCTGAAGGACAGCAAGGTCAAAGCCTTAGAGAGGTGGGGGACACAATGTGTTTCTTCCACACAGAAGCTTGTGGGGGTGTGTTTTCTAGGCAGGAGTGATGCTCAAACACCACATCTTTGTAGCACAGGTGCTGACTAATCAGAACAGATACCCATCAGAATATGCTGGCACCTACCTGCTGACTTAGCTTTAGGCCCAAGGAAGGATTTGCACTAAGAGTAAACAAAAAAATATTGGGCGGCGGGGGGGGGGCGTTAAATGTGTGTGAATGTATTACCTGCATGTGTGTCAGTGTACCTGTGTCATGCAATGCCCAAGGAGGTCAGAAGAGGGTGTTGGAGCCCCTGAAACTGGAGTTACAGGTGGTTGTTAGCCACCATGTGGGTGTTAAGAATTGAACACAGGTTCTCTGCAAGAGCAGCCAGTGCTCTTAACTGCTGAGCCATCTCTCCAGTCCTGTTTGTTCTGTTTTTTGAGACAGGGTCTCTATATGCAACCCTGGCTCGCCTGGAACTCACTGTGTACACCAGGCTGGACTTGATCTCACAGAGATCCCCAGCCTCCTACCTCCAGAGTACTGGGATTAAAGGTGTGCTCCACCACACCTGGGCCAGATATTGAGCATTTGAAACGGAGAGGTAAGGTGATCTGACTTACATTCTAGAAGGTGAACTATATAGGACAAGGGTGGAGGAAGGATAGTAATTAGGAAAGTGGTAAAGAAGTCTAGGTTAAAGAAAAAACAAAAAACAGTGCTGGGGCTGGAGAGATGGCTCAGTGGTTACGCGCACTGACTGCTCTTGTAGAGGGCCCGGGTTTGATTCCCAGCATCCACATGGCGGCTATGAACTGTCCTTAACTCCAGTTCCAGGGAAATCCAAGCCCTTTTTTGACCTCTGAGGCACTGTGAGACACAGGTGCACTCACATACATGCAGGCAACACACTCATACACATAAAATAAAAATAACAAAATATTTTTTAAAAGTGCTTAGATTCAGGACTAGAGGTGGAATTAGTGAGCTTTATTCGCACTTGGAATATGCCTTCACCAAGACTTACTAAGATATTAGATGTGGAAAATAAAAGAAAAATGAAAAACAACTAGTACATTTTGGGCCCAGCAGCTGGCAGTACCTTTACTGACTGAGATGCTGGCAATACCCTCGCTAAGCTGACACAGGGAATGGCTGGAGAGAAGTGTGCTTGGGTAGAAGAGCTGACAGTTTTATTTCAGTTTGATTTGCCTACTGAACACCTAAGTAGCCATGTTAGGCAGTTAAATGTGCAAATCTGGGATTCAGAGGAAAGGTCCAGGTGGGAGTCTCTTGCAAAGAGATGGTGGTAAAGTCCTCTAGCCTTTGGAGGAGACTGCCAGCACCCGCCCAGAAGTAAGAAGCAGGCTTGGCCTTATGCCAGCTTCTCCTCACTTTCAAGTCATTCTTGTCTCACTCTTGAAAACTCAGCCTTCCTACAAAGTCATGCCTCCACCACTGTGCCGTCTCCACCACTCTGCAAAGCCCCATGTGCATCCCTCACTGCTAAAGCCACTGCCCAGCCACTCACCATAGTCACCGAGCACTTAGGGTGCATTTTTCCTGTGCTGGGGGAACCCAGAGCTCCTGACATGCTAGGAAAGCACACTAGTGATGAGCCTCACCCCAGCTTCAATAAGCATTCCTGCCCACTCCTCACCTAGCAGCGTCCCACTGTCCTCCTAAGGAGGATGTCTGCTCATGAGATGTCACATCAGCCCTGCAGCCTCAGCTCAACAGCCTTTGTTTGCTATTTCTGATGGACCTCATTGAGAGGGGAGATGTGGTAAAGCCATCACAGATGCTTAGTTCTGGAATATAAGAGTGTAAAGACAGAAGGCAGGAAGGAGAGTGAGGTCAGTTCTACCTAATAGAATCAAGAAAGTCTTCTTACAAGATTTGAATCTTTGTTGTTTTGATTTTTGAGACAAGGTCCCACTTTGTAACCCTGGCTGGCCTGGAACTCACCAGGTAGACCAGGCTGGCCTTAAATTCATGGAGATCTACTTTCTGCCTTCTGAGTGGTAGGATTAAAGGCACATGTCCCACCATACCCAGATAAGATTTTCGAGCCAGATGCCAGTACTCTCAGCACCTAGAAGGTGGTGGCAAGAAGAATTCAAGGCCAGCCTCAGCTAATAGCAAGTTCAAGGTCAACCTGGACTACATGAGAACCTGTCTCAAACAAACATATAAAAAGATAGGGGTGTGTGTATGTGTGTGTGTACATGCACCTGTATACATGCACACACACATGAGCATGTAGAGGACAGAGATTCACCTCCAGTGTTGTTCCTCGGAAGCCATCTGTCTTGTTTTGGGTTTGTTTTTATTTTTTATTACATTTATTTATTTATTTATTTATTTATTTATTTGTGTATATGGGCGGGTGGGTGCCTGCCACAGTGTATATGTGGAGGTCAGAGGACAACTTGTGGGGGTCAGTTCTCTCCTACCACATGGGTCCCAGGGATCCAACTCAGGGTATCAAGCTTGGTGGTATGTGTCTTTACTCAGTGAGCCATCTATTTGTGCGTGTGTGTGTGTGTGTGTGTGTGTGTGTGTATACAAACATACATGTGGATTCCCATAGAGGCCAGAAAAGGGCATCGGATCCCCAGGAGCTGGAGTTACATGCAAAGGTGCCAGGAGCCAAACCTGGGTCCTCTGCAAGAGCTGCAAGTGCTGTTAACCACTGAGCTATCTCTCCAGCTCCCCTACCTTGTTTATTGAGACAAAGTCTCTCACTGGGACCAGGGCCTTGCCAATTAGGCAAGATTGTCTGGTCAGCAGCCCCAGGGATCTGCCTGTCTCCACCTTAGCAGCACAGGGATTACAGACATGAGCCACCACATCTGACTTTTATTTTCACATGGGTTCTTGGGGAAACTCAGGTCCTTGTGCTTGTGGGGCAGGCGCTTTACTACCCCCACCCCCAGTCATCCACACCCCTAAAAGAGGCAGATTTTCATCAGGCCCATAAGGGACAGAGGATGCTGGCTCAGTACCTCATCCACACCCCTAAAAGAGGCAGATTTTCATCAGGCCCATAAGGGACAGAGGATGCTGGCTCAGTACCTCCCTGAGGCATGTGACTACCAGGTATGGGAAAGGGAAGTTTGAGCAACTGAGTATAGGGAACAGGGTTCAGGATTGTGGCTGCAGAGGACTAGGGCCAGCAGGACATGATCTGGCAGACAGCAGAAAGCCAGTGATTTTAAGGAGGAGGGGGTGTGGCTGGTGAGTTCAGAGGGCTGTCTTCAGCAGTAGGATGGAAAGTGAGTTCAAAGCAGACAAGGCAGGCAAGAGGCCAGTCCTGGCAGGAAATGATGAAGATCAGCAATGGAATGGAGAGACGCTAGGTACAAGGAGGTCTGTTAACTGTCATACCTTGACAACTGAGTAGTAGAGGACAGTGACTGAAGGCAGCTCAGATTGTTCACTTGGGAGCAACACTCACCAAGACTGGGAATTCAGAGCAAGAACTGTTGAAGACAAAGATGAGCCTCTTTCTGAGCAGGGTGAGTTTGAGATGCAGTCGGTGAAGCCTATGGATGGTCTTGTATAACAGGCAATGGGCCAGAGGGGGCTGGTACCCAGGAAGGAGGCAAAGTGGAGCTTGAGCTGTGGGAGCCATCAGTCCTGGAGTACAGGTATAGATGAGATTACCTGGGGAAGGCATGATACAATGTGAGGAAAAGAGCTCAAGGAGTCTCACATACTACCAGCTGGTCCTGTCCAGCCAAGGGCAGATTCTCAGACCAGGCACATGCTGATCCTTCCCAATTCCCTTGCTATACTTACTAGAACTGGGCTGTCAAGAGGCTGACACAGAAGAGTTTCCACTTTTCCCTCTAAATTTTCAAGAGAGGGTCTCCCTGTAACCCCAGCTGATGTGAAACTCTATGTGTAGACTAGGCTGGCCTTGAATTCAGAGATCAGCTTGCCTCTGCCTCCTGAGTGCTGAGATGAAAGGTGTGCACCCAGCACCACACCTGGCTTCTTTCCCCTTTTTGCTAAACTCATATTCCTTCATCACAGAATCTGAAAGTAAAATTCCTTAAAGACCATTCACCCACTTCTGACCAGATCAGGTTATTGATTTCCCCCAAAAATGTGACTTGTGCCTACTCAATTCCACTTTTGAGGTATCTGCACGTCATCTGCTTCCTCCAGCTCAAGCAGCAAACCCAGGGCCCCACTGTCCCCCAGCTGCCTCCTCTGTGAGCTGCTGTGCTAGCTGTGCTATGTTCAGGCTCTGCCTGCCCCCTGCACTTGGTGCCAGGATCAAACCCAGGGCTTTACACATGCTAAGCTAGTATTCTACCATGAGTTGTATTCCCAGACCCTATTTTTGTATACGTTCTGACTTAACTGTCACACTAACCCATTGACTAGGCACAATTATTGCCCAAAGAGAAAAATGATATATGGAAATGTACAACTTTCCAGAACTGGGGCTTGGGGTAGAACCCAGTGGTATAGCACAAGCTTAGTATATACAAGTTTCAATCCCCAGCCCACATGTGTGCATATGCACATACGTGCACACACACATACCACACATACACACACCACTAAGATCCACCTGCCTCTGCCTCTGTGAGTGCTGGGATTAAAGGTATGTGCTACCACACCCAGTGAGAATTTACGAATTCTTATCCCTGAGCTGGAGAGATGGCTTGATAGTTAAGAGCACTGGCTGCTCTTGCAGAGGACCCAGGTTTAGTTCCCAGCACCCACTTGGTGGCTAACAACTGTCAGTAACTCCAGTGCCATGGAATCTGATGTTGTCTTTTGACCACTGCAGGCATTGCATGACATGGGTGCACTTACCTACCTGCAGGCAATACACTCGTACACATAAAATAAAAATAATTTAAAAGAACAGTCAGAGTTCTTAACCACTGAGCAATCTCTCCAGCCCCCTAAAAATAATTTTTTTTAAAAAATCTTATCCCGGACATGGCAGCTAACAACTGTTTATAACTGGTTGTTCTTGCAGAAGACTCGGGTTTGAATCCCAGCCCCCACATGGCAGCTAACAACTGTTCATAACTCCAGTCCCAGGGGATCCAACAGCCTCTTCTGACCTCTGCGGGCATTGCACAACATGGGTACCCTACATGCAGGTAATACACACATACACATAAAATAAAAATAATATTTTTTTTAAGTTTAAAAAAAAAAAAAGCCTTATCCCACCGGGCGTGGTCAACACCTGTAGTCCCAGCACTTGGGAGGCAAAGGCAGGTGGATCCTGTGAATTCAAGGCCAGCCTGGTCTACATAGTGAGTTCAGGCCAGCTGGGGCTACAGGGAGACCCTGTCTCAAAAAAAAAAAAAAAAACCAAACTCTTACCCTTTGCACTTTTGCTGCCTTACACACAACAGATGCTTGTTCCTGATGATATTACTAATGGACACTTGTAGAATTTTAGAGATGGGACGGATTTTCAAGTTTACCTCATTTTACAGATGAGGAAATTAAGACTGAAATTGATTAACTCCTAGGATTGCAATGAGAACTTAAATATAACTGGCCTAAACTACAATACAGACCCCACAAACCAGGGAGCAGAACAAGCATAGTGTTTCTAGTCATGTGAAAGACACTCAAACTCTAGTGCCCACTAGATTCACCTGTGCGAGCCCCACACTTCATCAGGCCAACATGGCGTTGAGCCTGGATATAAGAGTTTAGTCCTCAGTTCAGCTCTTTATGAGTGGTCATTCATTTCTCTCTGAGCTGCCCATTCCTCATCTACAAAAGTGCTAATGAGGTGCTCACAGCTGCATGGAAAGTTAGCAGGGTTCTACTGGGGATGGAGTCTGGAGTCAACCTTGCTTTTGAATCCTGATGCTACTTTTATTGTTGCCTTTGGGCAATCTACTCCCTCATCTTTAAAATGGGGAAGCAGAGCCAGCCATGGTGATACATTCCTTTAATCCCAGCACTTGGGACGCAAAGGCAGGCAGAACTCTGTGAGTTCAAGGCCAACCTGGTCTACATAGTGAGTTCCAGGCCAGCTGGGGCTACAAGGAAACCCTGTTTCAAAAAAAAGAAAAAGACCAAAAAAAAAAAAAAGGATAAAATGGGGAAACATGATCTACCTGAATGTTTAGGATGAGGGTCAGAAGTCATCAGTGGGAAGGGGCTCAAGAGATGACTCAGAAGTTAAGAGCACTTGCTGCTCTTCCAGAGAATCAGAGTTCAGGTCCCAATACCCATGTCAGGCAGCTCACAACCACCTATAACTCTAGCTCCAAAGGATCTGACGCCTTCTTCTGGCCCCTTTGGGCACCTACACACATATATGCAAATGTATTCATAGACAGACACACATACAGATAAGTAAAAATAAAAATAAATGAAAAAAAATAGAAGTTATCCTTTTGGTGAAACCACTCTAACTCTGTATGTCCAGTATGGCTGATTCTTCCGAAGTGTTATAAGCACACTAAGTAGCATTCATAAACCACTACCCACTTTTCATCCTCAGAACACTTATATCCATGAAAGCATACCAGAAAAATGACACCAAATATATGTATTTTTTCCAGGTGTCCACATTTCTAAAGGACAAAGTTCAAAATTCTAATGGTCGCTTTGTGTTGCCAGTGTCTGGGCCTGTTCCCTGGGGAACTGAAGTTCCTGGACTCATCAGGTGAATTCTCAGCAGTAATTACCCAGCAGTGTTTAAGATGCCAAGAAAACAGAGTGTGCCTACCTCTTAATGCACAGGACTGCCCAGCTCCCTGGGCTCTGCACACCCTTCCTTTCTTCAGTAAAGCTCGACTATGAGGAGGTCAAGGATCTAATCCAAACTTTGCCACTTGGGGTGGGGGCAGGATAAACTTGAGGCAAGCCACCCACTTGCCCATGTTCATTTCCTCACCTAGTAAATGAGTGGTTGCTCTGAGAATAAATGGTAGCACTCTAAAGTGCTTACGCAGCCCTTGGCTTATACCGTGCCCTCAGTGAGTACTATCCTTACTGTATGACTGTCACAATTGACATCTTTGTTTGGTTGGTTTTGGTGGTACCAGGGATGGAACCCAGAGCCTTGCACATGCTACATCTCCAACCCAGCATCTTTATCTTGAAGGAGGGCATAAGTTCCTTTGTGTCCTGTTGTGTGCAAAGGATAAGGCAGCCTTCGGAGCTGCCCTAGCTTGGAGAACACTCCGTCATGTCATGCTTTGTATTTTAGAATGTTCAACGACAAGGGCCAAGAAGTAAAGAAAATAGAATTCAAGCATGGTGGAGACTATGTTGCTGCACCCAAAGAAGGCTCTTTTGAACTGTATGGAGACCGAGTCTTGAAACTGGGAACTAACATGTAAGCAAATTCTCCCTCTCTGAATGAACTTGAGTCAGTGGAGGTCACTTTATTTAAAAAAAGAAAGAAAGAAAGAAAGAAAGAAAGAGAGAGAGAGAGAGAGAGAGAGGGAAGGAAGGAAGGAAGGAGGGAGAAAGAAAGAAAGAAAGAAAGAAAGAAAGAAAGAAAGAAAGAAAGAAAGAAAGAAAGAAAGAAAGAAAAGAAAAACGGACTTCTGCTCTGAAAATCCCCACTGACTGGCCTGGGGGTGTGGCTCAGCTAGTGGGGTGCTTCCCTAGCATGAACAATCCCCTGGATTCCATCCCCTGGTCTGGTAATGCATACCTGTAATCTCGGCTAATGGGTGGTGGAAACAGGAGGATGAGAGGTTCAAAGTACTCCTGAACTACGTAGTGAGTTTGAGGTCAGCCTAGACAAAACGAGACCCTATCTCAAAAAAATTCTGCCGACCATTGGAATCATTTCCCCCAAATAGAAATCATACAGTGCCCTGACATTTGCAAAAGGCCCCTCAGAAACCCCAAATTTAGGCATTTCCATAGGCTGAAGATATGTATTTGAAGTAGCCATGGAAAAGAAGTAGCCAATGGCTTCTCTGCAGTAGAAATCCAGAAACTCACAGCCTTCCTGTGTGAGTTCTCAGTGCTACTGTTCCCAGCAGGAGGCACCTCCACATTGGGAAGAAGTGAAATTTGAATAGTAAACAACTCAAGTGTATTCTACACTCATAGCACCTTTATGAATGCCATTTAATATCTCAAAATAAAAACTATAAATTAGCTGGGTATAGTAGCATACACTTATTCCACACTGGGAGACAGAGACAGAGGCAAGTGGATCTCTGTGAGGTCTAGGCCACCCTGGTCTACACAGAGAGTTCCAGGATAGCCTGGGCTGCATAGTGAGACCCTGTCTCAAAAACAAACAAAAACTATGACCTATGTTTACAGGTTAGAAGAAAGTCAGTGAACAGGGACTAGATAATGTTACCATTTTCTGTTGATTCCAGGTACAGTATGAATCGGCCAGTGGAAACTCAAATGTCTGGAACAGCAAAGAACTCCACCTCACGGATACAGGTGAGCTGCTACCCACTCCTTATCCCCCTGCACAGAAATCTGCGTGAGATTCTGGGCATTTAGTCCCAGCACTCAGGAGGCAGAGGCATGCAGATCTCTGTGAGTTTGAGGCCAGCCTGGTCTACATAGTGAGTTCCAGACCAGGCAAGACTACATAGTGACACCCTGTCTCAAGAAAAATGGAGGGGAGGAAATCTTCACGAGTAGGAGGGGTGCATTCTAGCTTTCTTTCAGAGCCACTCAACATTCCCTTACTGTTTGCAGTCTTCTCCATTCAGCCTTACAAGTACACAGGCTTTTAATTGTAGCTTTTCATGGAGCTTTCCAGTGATCTGACTAATTAGGTAATTTTAGGATTGGTTCACCACCATAATTAAGTAGGAACCACATACCAGGACATGGGAAATAGCATTGTACCAAAGCCACGAGGTCCATGGTTGCCTGAGTCCAGCATATGTATGGGCATGAATAATAAAATGCCTTTTTTAATGTTTCCCAGTGTAAGGATGTAGTGACCAGGTTCAAAATAAGATTTTCATTCCTCTGAGTTCCAACTCTACAAATTTCACTAACTAGCCACAGGCTAGCTATGGGACAAATCATGGAATAGTCAGTTATCAAAGATTTATGGCATTGCATCCATGGGCTGGGTACCAGGACAGAAGCTGGTGTAGATGTGGTCCCATCCTGAAGAGGCTTTTAGTTCCCTGGGAATGACAGTAGAAGAAACAAATACCAAGATGGAAATGGAAGGTAAGTTTGCTGGTGGTCTGTGCCAGAAGAAGATTGTATGTTCTGTCCATTGGGGTGGGGCCAGGGGATAGGGATCACAAAGTCTTTCAGAGGAGGTAGCATGGAAGAGGGGCTCTAGGATAGGCAGGACATTAAGTAGCAGAGGAAGAGGAGTGGGTGGCAGACAAAGTGACAGGATGAGCAGAAGCATAGATGGGCACAAAGAAGCATCATGTTTGGGGCAGCAGGTAGGCAGCTGGTCTCCACGTGGCTAGACACAGTGGAAGCAGGTGGCAGAGGTTTCACTGGGTGCAAGGATATCGGGGATGTTGGGGACTTATTAAGGAGAATCTGGAACAACTCCACTTTGTTCTTTATACTGGAGGCATAGGGGTTTGTTTTGAGCAAGGGAAAAATAAAACAAGTGTGTTTTAGATAACTGATGGTGGGGCTGGATAGATGGCTCAGCTGTTAAGAGCACTGGCTACTCTTGCAAAGGACCCGGGTTCAGTTCCCAGAACCCACAGGGCAGCTAACAACCACCTGGAACTCCAGTTCCAGGGGAGCCAGCACCCTCTTCTGACTTCCTCAAGCATTGTGTGCACGTGGTACACTTGCATAACATGCAGGCAAACACTCATACACATAAAATAAAAGTCAGTCGATAAATAAAAAGTTATAGATGACTGATGGTAGCAAATTAGGGAGTCCAGAGCCAGGTAGGAAGGAAGGGTGAAGAAAGAAGTCTGGAAAGTCTGGAAAGGATGGTGAGAGGAGGAACGGCCGGGCTGTGTTCCGGGCTATCACCACCAGAGGGCAGTGGGAGTCCTCAGACCTGGAGACTTGACAGCAGATGAGATGCCGAGGGAACTGAATTGACTGAAGAGGAAGCAGGCTGCTTCTCTGTCCTCCAAGGAGGAAGGTGGTCGGAGGAGAAGTGTGAGTCTCCGGGTTGCTTCATGGCTAGGGTCCCTCTGCTGCTGACGCCGGTTGTTTTTCTTTTGGTTTAAGCCTGCTTTCTTTGCCTTAGCTGGACCCAGAAATAATTTAAACAGTTACTGTTCTGCTTTGTTGTATAATTCCTCGTGGGTCTCTGGGGTCTTAGCAGGAAATGTGATCACCTTCACGTGGCTACACATCATACAGTTCTTTCTACAGGAAAGCATTGTTCCAAAC
>NW_008337140.1:1249760-1252260 GCF_000622305.1 Nannospalax galili | reverse complement strand
AATAAGTCACCAAGATTTTTACAGCACTTTACAGTTTACAAGCCACTTGTGATCCTTCTCACAGCCAAACACTGAGCAGAAGGCTGCCTTCCCTAAAGGTAGTCCCTATCCATTGAAATAACTTCTTTCATGTACTTCTGTGTAGCAAGCACTGTTGAGTGTGGGGGCAGGGGGGGGTCACAAAGATGAAGTGTAAGACCCTGAGGCTGTCCTCAGGAGGCTCCTAGCTAGGTGGGGGAATGAAGAACATGTCATTTCAGTCACCAAGTCACACATGCTTTAACAGAGGCTGATTTGCACCATGGATTGAAGGGGGGGGGGTGCCATGTGATCTGGGTTTCAGAGCTTGCTGAGCAAAGGGAGGGAAAACATTTTTGGCAGAGGCATAGAGACATAGAGGGACTTGAATTTGGAAAGTGGGAAGTGTCAGGTGGAGATGGGGTAGGTGGAAAGGTGAGGGATGAATGACAGAAGATGAAGCTGAGAAACTGGGTTGCCATGTTATCACAAGGTGATTTGTCATGCTGGCAGGAAGAAAACCCTAACCTTGTAACCTTGGGCACATTTCTTACCGCCTCATCCAGACATGCAGCGCTGTCCAGGCCAGAAGAGTTATCCTACGAAGTCATAAACATACAGGCTACACAGGTGCGTAAGGGGACTTCCCAGGTTCCAGACCTATTCCCCTCAATCTTGTGCAAAATTTGGCCTCCAAAGACCTCATTTTTCCCTCTAATGAGACTCTAACTGCAGTCTCTGTTCTGACAGTTGAGAAACTTTGGTAGGATGAAAAATTAACTTCTTCCTGCCCAAAAAGGGAACCCTGAGGACACATCCCCTTCTTCTCTCTCTCCCAACTTCTCTCACAGGACCAGCAACGGAATGAAGAGCTGGCCCGGATCATGGGGGAGTTTGAGATCACAGAGAAGCAGAAGCAGAGTACCAGCAAGGGGGATGACTTGCTTGCCATGATGGACGAGTTATAGCTATGCTGACCACTCACAGCCCTGTCCTGTCCCAAGAAGATGCCTGATGACCACCCTGGGGGCAGCTAGCCTAGGATCCCAAGTACTGTTGCTGATTCGTCCAACTGAGACCTGTACTTGAAGTGCATTTTTATGTCATAATAAACTGTGGAAATCTCTCAGAGATCACCCTCTTCTGAAGGCACAAACATATGTGTATTTTCAGCAAAATATATTCTGGCTTTTAAACCAGACCTTCCCCATTTATTCCTAATTCTATGGTGACTATGCAAACATCCTAGGCCAGAGGCCAAGCCCAAGTCAGTAAAGAGGCACAGCTGTTACCATGGCAGGTTTACCACCATAGGTTTCTTACAGAGACCTGCATCTCACAGGTGCCTATAAGAACAAAAAGAATAACATGGGCAGGCATGGTGGTAGACACCTGAAATTCCATTACTCAGAACGCTGAGGCAGGAGGATATTAAGTTCCAGGTCAGACTGGGCTACATAACAAAACCCATCTCAAAAAAAGGGGGAGAGGGTGCTGAGAATATGGCTCCTTGGGTAAAAGTACTAGCTGTGCAAGCCTGATGAACTAAGTTCAGTCCCCAGAAACTATGTTTAGCCAGATGTGGGGCTGGATAGATGCCTGAGCAGTTAAGAGCACTGGCTGCTCTTGCAGAGATCAGAATTCGGTTCCCAGTACCCACATGGCAGCCAACACCAGTCCTTATTTTACTCTTTCTGTGCATGAGTGTTTTGCCTGCATGTATGTAAGTACACCATGTTATACAATACCCACAAAGTCAGAAGAGGGTGTTGGAGCCCCTTGAACTGGAGTTGAGGACAGTTGTTAGCAGTCATGTAGCTTCTGGGAACTGAACCTGGCTCCTAACACTGAGCAGTCAGTGCTCTTAACTGGTGAACCATCTCTCCAGCCCAAAATTAATTATTTTTTCTATATTTTATTTATTATTTTCATTTTATGTATAGTGTTATTCCTGCATGTAGGTAAGTGCACCCATGTCGTGTAAAGCCCATGGAGGCCATCAGATCCCCTGGAACTGGAGTTACAGAGAGTTGTTAGCTGCCATATAGGTGCTGGGATTCAAACCCAGGTCTTCTGCAAGAACAGCCAGTGTTCTTAACCACTGAGCCATCTCTCCAGCCCCCTAATTTTTTATTTTTTTTTTTGTCTTTTTTGAGACAGGGTCTCCCTGTAGCCCCAGCTGTCCTGGAACTCACTATGTGGACCACGCTGGCCTTGAACTCACAGAGATCCGCCTGCCTCTGCCTCCCAAGTGCTGGGACTACAGGCATACGCCACCACGCCCGGCTAGCCCCCTAATTATTTTTAAAAAGCCAGATGTGGTAGCTTGCATCTGTAATTCTAGTACTCCTATTGCAATATGGGAGGTAAAGACAGGAAAATTGTCTGGAAGCTAGGCCAGCTAGCCTAGAACATGCAACACAGTAGCAGAAACAAGAACAGATCCTGCCTGAAAAGGTGGAAGATAAGCCGGACATGGTGA